>NC_141773.1:8230000-8365000 GCF_051362555.1 Lingula anatina
CTGAACATTCAGATGGAAATATCGGATAATTTTTCCTTGGGGGAGGGGGTATTTTTAAGTCTTGACAGGGAAAGATAAGTTGCGGGATACAGTGTATGTAGATATAGAAATAAAGACTTAAGTTATTTCAAAACACTGATATTATACCTTTATACCTTAATTTATACCTTATGTAAAAGTTGAATATTTTGCTTAATCTTCTGACTCCTTGCTATTATTTTCAGTCAATTGTTTTGAGTACTGGTTTAGCAAAGAAGGCTCACAAACGGTTAGGAGGCGACAAATACGACGCTGTTGCTCCATATGTCGAGGTATGTGTTTGTGTATTTTTCAGTTAAATTAGAGGAATACATGTACTAGCTGCTGTATAATAATGACGGTTCCTGCACATAGTAACCCACATGATCCCTATCCTGGCCCTTCTTTTCGCAGGTAGGCTACCCCTTCTAAACCTATCCCTTATAAATAGTGCATGTAGGCCTACATATAACAAACGAAACGAGACACAGCCAAGCGACTTTTCTATTCTCGAGCCCCATAAGTTACTGTGAAGTCGTCATTATCTCCTTTTGGCTTGGCATAAAAATATTTGTGCACCCGCCCCCCCCCCCCCGCCCCCCCCCCCCCCCCCGCCCCCCTTGACGAATTGCTTGACCTGCCCGTGTTGAGGTATATTGTAGTAGAGTAGTCGGGGCACGGGCCGTGTTTCAGACGACATGCTAACAGGAAAAAAAAAATTGGGAAATGTTTTTAATTCGACGGGACACGCATCTGGTATTTAACGTATATGCTTTAATCTTATTCACTCCAGAAGCAAAACAATTCCTGATCAAACATATATGGTTCTTTTACAAAGGTCCTGACTATCAGGTTTATTTTTTACTTACTCGACTGAAGAGTTGTAAACTTTTTATTCAGTAGCAATATACAAACTTAGTTTTTGGCTTATGAATCACACACAAAAACACACACGCGCGCGCGCACACACATTTACATATACTTGGTCTCTCGTTCTCTCTCAGTAAAAAAGGTTGTACAATTACAGTAATGCATAAACGGGTAGAAAGTAGAGATTGACAATTCATGTTGTTAACCTTACAATTGAAATTCTAAGAGGTATATCATAAGCTTGTTGCTTGTCAATTAATTTGTAATATGCGATCAATATTTTCTCATTTTCTTTTAACATGTTTTTTTTGTCGGTATACATATATAAAAAATATAAACAAATATTTCTGTAATAATTAATATATTGTCTTGTTCCTTCCCATGTTGGGATTTGTTTTCGTTCTACATAAACTAATATATTTCTTAATTATTAAGATCAGTAGATAAAAACCTTTTAAGTCATATGATTGCACAAGCCCGAGTATAAAAATCTCGGGAGATCTGTCAATTGCAGTACCTAAATTATCTTTTACGGAACAAATGACACACGTTCAAACATTCTGTACATGAGGGCAATCCCAGAAAACGTGAAGAATAGTTTCCCTGGCAGCATTGCAAAATTCACACTGTTCTGATTCTTATTAAAAAATTTTCATAAGATAAACATTTGTACTTAATATTCTGTGCAATCATTTCTTTCTTTGCGGAAATTCCGTTCAGAACTGTTCACTGAGTGATCAAGGCCTCGTATGAATTAAATTATGATTATTCATATTTCAGCACGACAGATATACTGAAGGTAAATATTTTCTTTTTCCATTTACACTCCCTGCTCTCACTTTATTGCTAACTTCCTACTGTGGATTGATGGTCTCTTCTTTTATTTCTCTTAGATCTCTGTCGACATTATAACGGTCACACTGTCACGTTCAGAGTATTGATTAAATAAAACCAATAAATTGTTTATTTAAAAGTATAAAAGTATGAGGTAGTCAAACTCTCTTAAAATTGCTGCATTTATTAAAAGCTGAACTAGAACGGATGGCTTCAAGTTTGACCTTGTTGTAATTATTTCTATTTATCTTTCTGTTCATCTTACTTGACTAATCTTTCCTAAATGGTATATATGCATTCCGGTAAATATAAAATTGCATGAAGTTTCATTGTATTTAGTTATAGGCCTTTTGTTATTAAAACCATAGTTGATCCGCGGACTAACAGATCCGAGGACCAAATATGGCCGACCCACTTGAAAGCTTGTTGCCCAATCCCCCAACAGACACTGAATAAGTTATTAGGGGGTAAGCTATCAAATGGGTCGGCCATATTTGATCCGCGGATCAACTTTAGGTTGTATATGCGGCATTGGTATTTCTACGTGAATAATATCGCCTTTTATTATCTGTGTATATATATATAGACTCGTCATATAATCCACAGTGCAAAACGAACACGATTTAAAAATTTTAATCAAGATTCATTTTTATGTCCTTTCTACAGGCTTGGATCGCCGTGTATTGGCCGCCTTGCCTGCTTTGGTTATTAGCTCGTATGCTAAATTGAAAGCGGAATGTGCTGCCGGTGTCGCTCTCAACAAGGGAATCGGACTTTTGTGCGCATGTAATTTGGTAAGTACGAAAGTAATCTCGACTTAAACTTGATTTATCTTTGGCAAATTTACATCGTGATAACAATGGCGAAGAAGAATTAATGATTCATTGCATGTTATTAAAACAATATGGAGTGTGAAAGAAATTACCTATATATATATATATATATATATATATATATATATATATATATATATATATATATATATATATATGTAAATGGCGTAGTTTCGTTCAAGTATTGTATAAGTCTTTTATCTAACAATAACAATGTACAGGAAAAGAAAAAAATGATCATCAATATACCAGTATGTCCGAACCAAAACTGTTGAGAAAAATCACTGTCTACTACTTGGCACCTCATCATGTATACAAAAAGTATTTGGCTCTCTAATCCATTCTTCATTCATTTCATGCTTCACAACTGTAAAACTAAATACATGTTTAAGAAAACAGATGGCATATTTTATGAAACTTTATCGAAAGAATTTACAGGTACACAATAAACGCAGCAAGACAGTATTTACTGCAGCAACACCGCAGTAGCAAATAGAAATGAAGTACTGTCCCTTCACCTATCGTTCTAAAAAAGTAAATTTACCTTTTTAACCCTCACCAGGTATGTGAAAGTGGCACTTGTACCGGATTCCGCTGCGGTTCATGCTCTGTCAATTCGTGTGCATCAGGCCAGTATTGTGCATATGTACCCTTGCTAAAAAGTTCTCGATGTCAGACGAAGAAGGAATGTCAAGAAGGGTGTATCAGGAGCCGTGAGTGTGCCAGCAAACGCTGCAGATTCTTCCGGTGCAGATGTGATGAAAGCTAATATTGCCCAGTGCGGTGTAATGTGTTATGCCTGTAATTCAGTGTAAATTCGTTAGATGTAAACGAGGACATCTGAAAATATTATCTTTCCATGCTTACGAGGCAAAGGCATCATAAAGAGGCTGTTGTAATTGAATAATATTAAGATCTAATGAAATAAAAAAAGGAGTATAAATGCAAATCGTACTTTTGTTCTTTGTCATTGCATGTGTACATCATATCTTTTAACTAGAATATCGAAAGGATAGAATGTCAGTAAATGAAAAATAACGTACCGTGCAGGGGATGAATACAAATATCATCAAAGCGTGAATCGCAGAACTACACCTCTCCCCCCCCCCCCCCCCTCCAAAAACAAAAACGCTACCGGTTTGACAAGAATAATTATGGTAAAACCATGTTGTAGTTTTAAGGTAATAAAATCGGATGTTAATCGTATATATTCCAGGGTAAAAAGATTTTATTTTAATGCATAGATGAAATGCACAAATATTGACGGCTTTAGTCGGTCTAGTCTTTTAAAAACCGCAGAAAGTGCTAGACAAGAAGAATGGACACATAATGAGAGGAGTCTATTTGATTGACTCCAGTGCACTAAACTGTGCAGAAAGGAAGGTTGGAGGCTGTGGGAGATCATGTTGCACATTCTGTCACTTTCCTGTCATTTACCGTGTTTGTCCTAAGTTGTCACGCCCTCCAAGAGTTTACTGGAAGCTGGCGTGTGTCATAAACTTCCCCTCACCTTTGAATCTGTTTAATCATGGAACTGTTCATTGTTAGGTAATCATTTGAAACGAAAGGAGAACACTTCGTGGGTTTGAAAATCCCCAAAATGCTTTTTTGTCATCCACAACTTTTTTTAGAAGCCTTACACCTTTAATTGGTGTAACCCCTTGAGTATTTTTCTGGAGCATACATATTGTTGATATTTCCATCAGAGCTTAAGAAGTTGGTCGCAGGTTATTAAGACTAGTCAGTCATTTTAAACTAAATCAACCTTTATGAATTTAAGTAAAGGTCGAATCCAAGTGCAGAGAGGGATAAGTAAGTACGAGAAAATCCAATTTGGCAGGTAAAGCCCATGGAGTTGCCCTTTGCCGATTCAGAGCAGATTCCCTATCAATTGCTGCTCATAATGGTGACTTTTTTTGCTTTCCGTAAGGGAAAAAGTTCTTTTTCGTTTTCAGAGTCAAGTACTTGACTTATGCAGTGCTTTGTCTCAGAGAGAACTCGACCCCTCGCAGTACCGTGGGCAGAAATCGTGCAGTGACTAGAGCATTTTATAAACAATACCTGGGAGATAAAAACCCAGCTGTTGATTTGATTTCATTTTATTTAATCAAGTATTTAATTTTTTTGTAAATTTTCCTGGAGTAGAATTTTACTTGGCAGACAGATAAACATTCCCTCGCCAGCAATGAATATTATCATAATCAGACAGTTCTTATTATCTCTAAATATAACCGTTTAAATTTATATATAGACAGGCGACGTGGTGACAAGTTATCAGAAACCTTTTTCTGTGGGAAGGTTTATTGTGAGGAAAATGTATAAATGCTAATGATGCGACAAGTACCAACAAACGCCTTGGGGACGCCAACGTGGTCATTTATCTCTGCGTAGACGACATTCCTCCCGTTCCAAGATGAAGTATTTGCTGTTTGTGGTAGGTTCAAATATTGTAATATCGTATGGGGTCTCCCCCTCTATTTGTTAACTTAAATTTAAAACAGTATTGGAGCACTCGTCTACGCTTTCTTTCTAACAAATTTCAAAAACATTAATCCTTTAGTTTAAATATATCCCTTTCAGTTACTTCTGCTTGGCGCTTGCCTAGCAGCCAGCGCTGTCGAAGAGGCTGAAGGTGAAAATAGCGATCAGTTCGTCGACGATGGTGGAGAGGAGGTTCTGGGGGATCAGCTGGAGGGCCAGGAGGTCGAAAATGATCTTTATGACAAGGTATTATTTGATGTTTTATCTTTTAGGTAGTTATTGATACTTTGCTATACATATTTTTCTCATTTGAAGGCCCATGACTAAGAGACTAGAAAGGCAGTTTGAAATAAATATTTTTGGATTTGGTGCTTTCTGTTTTAGAGAAAGCGTATGGGGTATTTTATTGTATTCAGAAGAGTCTTTTTTCTTTGATAACCAGCATGAATATCATTCATGTTATATACCTGTTGAGCAATGTCATGGTTACGTTAATGTTGATACTTGCCTTGTTACCGATGCCAGAGGTGCTGCTTATATACATTTGAGTTTTGGTGACCAAAAGAGTAAAAGTCTACATGACTACAGGAGAATTAATTGTATTGTTAAATTTGTTTTGTTTGTTTCCTTTCTAATAAAAAAATATTTAACGTATATGCTTTAATCTTATTCACTCCAGAAGCATAACAATTCTTCCTTATCAATGATTCTTTTACAAAGGTCCTGACAAACAAGTTTATTTTGTACTAACTCGACACTTGAAGAGCTGCAAATATTTCTTTCTTTGCAGAAATTCTGTTCAGCATACTGTTCGGTGAATGATCAAGGCTTCGTATGTACTAAATTATAATTATTTATATTTCAGCACGACAGATATTCTGAAGGTAACATTTTCTATTTCCTTTTACACTCTCTACTTTCACTCTATTCCTAACCCCCTGCTATTGATCTGTGGTTTCTTCTTTTATTTCTTTTAGATCCCTGTCGATATTATAACGGTCAAATTGTCACGTTCAGAGTGTTGATTAAATAAAACAAATAATTAAATTGTTTAATAAAAGTATTATAGTATAAAGTAGTCAAAATACCTATTTTAAATTGCTGTATTTATTGAAAATTGAACTACAACGGATGGCTTCAAGATTTTTGACCTTCTTGTAGTTATGTCTATTTATCTTTCTGTTCATCATACTTGACTTCTCTTTCCTTAATGGTGTATATGCATACATATAAAATTGCTTGAAGTTTATTTGTATTCAATTTAAGGGGTATTGTTATTAAAACCATATGATATACTCTTGGAGCGTATTCAGAACAAATTGATCCGCGAACTAAAAGATCCGACCAAATTGAAAGCTTGCCGCCTAATCCGTCGTAGGGTATTAGGGGGTAAGCTTTCATGTGCAGCCACAGGCCTATTTGATCTTCGGGTCAACTTTAGGTTGCGTATGCGGCCTAGGTATTTGTACGTGAATAATATCGCCTTTCATTATTTAATCTATGTATACATATAGACTCGTCATATCAGCAGTGCAAAACGAATAGGATTTAAAACTTTAAGATTCATTTTCATGTTCTTTCTTCAGGCTTGGATCGCCGTGGATTGGGCGACTTGCCTGCTATTGTTATTGGTAAAATTAGGCAGTTGGTAGAGGAATGTGACGCCGGTGTCGCTCTCAACAAGGGAATCGGACTTTTGTGCGCATGTGATTTGGTAAGTACGAGTATAATCTCGGCTTTTACTTGATTTATCTTAGGCAAAATTACATTGTGATGCCAATAGCGAATAAGAATTAATGGTTCATTGCATGTTATGTAAACATTGTGGAGTAAAGGTAAAGCATGTATAAACGGCTAGTTTTGTTGAGTATTGTTACATTTTGCGTTAGACTTTTATATAACAATAAAAAAGTACAGGGAATTTTTAAAAAATCATCAATGTACCAATATGTCCGAACCAAAACTGGTGATAAAAATTACGGTTTACTACTCGGCACCTCATCACGTGTTTAAGGGACCATTCCCACAGATATTTGGATCGATCTATCTCCTTGGGGAGTCTCACTAAATTGCTGTCAACATGGCCGGCTTAAATGTCTAAACTCAGATTTGCCTCACATTATTTGTTTGTCTACTTGACCAGGTCTGTGAAAGCAACAGCTGCAGAAACTTCCAATGTGGTCAGTGTACGATCGGATCCTGCAGTTCAGGCCATTACTGCGCTGCTTTCCCCTTGCTCAAAACCTCTCGATGCGAACCGAAAAAAGACTGTGGAAGGGGATGCACCAGCAAACGCCAGTGTAAAAGTGGGCGTTGTCGCTTGTTTAAATGCAAATGTTAGAGAATTCGACTCACGGGACAAAAGAAAAATCCTTGAGAACCGCATAAACGGATCCCGTGATAAATTATGATACAAAAAAAGCTGATGCAGAATTATGAACTTTACTTCAATAATGTATTGTTTCACGAATTTACAGTCTAACAGCTGGATTACTTTCAATGTTCCGCTACGATGAGAACTTAATGAGAATTGTGCAAACATACCTGGACATTCTAATAAAATCTCAATCAGCAAGAGCGTTTTTCCCTGTCGTTCGCTTTACATAACTTTGCTTCATATTTCAATAGCTCTACAAACCGAACAATTTTCATACTAGTGTAGCACACTGAATATTTTGGTATTTTTACAAACTAATAATATCTGCTGAAGTCTACCTGGACTTTACCTTTACCATAATTGTTTGAGATGTTATCACATAGCCATTATGTAAGTTCTACATACCTCCCCCCAGAACATTGAAAACATTTACTAAAATTAAATTAATAAAGTCAATTGTTCAAAATCTTTCCGGCTTTTTAACTATTCTACCGGAACGTGTTTTAATTAAAGAAGGTGAAAGACATGTCTCTGGTTTTGTTTGTGGATTCACTGTCTGATTGTGCACTGAAACCGGATTGCTATAAGCTGGTTTAAGTCTGTCAACCGAGACACGAATTGTTTGTCCATTCCTTAAAATATCAAAATATTTGTCTGAACGTGTTATGACAAGGTAAGGACCATCATATGGTCTAATCAATGTGCCTCGATGAGCATCATGTCTTACATATACATGTTCAGCTTGTTGTAAGTCAACCGGTACATATGTACAAATCTGCCCATGTCTAGATGGAGGAGCAGGAGCCAATTTCTGCATTGTTTGTTGAAGTTCTTGCACAAATTCATTGTTAGGAAAAAATTTGTCATCAGTTGTGTTCGGAATAAAGTCACCAGGTACTCTTAAATTTGTACCATAGGTAAGAAGTGCTGGTGATGCATCAATGTCCTCTTTCCATGTTGACCGGATACCAAGTAATACAATTGGTAACTGGTCCATCCATCTTGCATTGTCTAAACGTGTTTTGAGGGCTTCTTTCAATCTGCGATGAAATCTTTCAACCATGCCATTGGATTGTGGATGATAGGCTGTTGTTGTGTTAGGTTGAATGCCAAGCACCTTGTTAAGCTCACGCCAAAGTTCACTTGTAAATTGTCTACCTTGGTCTGATGTGATGGAGTCTGGAACACCAAACCTCGATATCCATGAGCATAAAAGAGCTTTGGCACAAGTAACTGCTTCTGCATTCGGTAAAGGTACAGCTTCTGGCCACCTTGTAAACCTGTCAACAATTGTCAAAAGATATTTATTATTTTCTGAAGGAGGAAGAGGTCCAACCAAATCAACATGAATATCACCAAATCGTCTATCTGGTGGATCAAAGGTGGTTAACGGTGCTCTAGTGTGACGTCCAATTTTACTTGTTTGACAGGCATGACAAGATTTGACCCAATTACGAATGTCTTTTTTGAGTCCAGGCCACACATAACGACTTGAAATGGCACGGATTGTTGGTTTTGTTCCAGGATGACAAAGATTGTGTATTGCCTCAAAAATGATCTTTGTCATTGAAGGTGGAACTACTGGCCGAGGTCGACTGGTAGTTGTATCACAGAGAAGCTTAACCTCACCAAAGTTGACTTCCTTTAACTTCAAAGATCCTGGATTGGTACACAGTTCAATCATCTTAGTGTCAGACTTTTGTGATGCTGCTAACTGTGTAAGGTCAATTGTCGGCATCGTATGTCCTCTGGACAGCTGTGGAGGCAATAAGTGGCTCATCAGTTTCCACTGGGGCTCTGGACAGAGTGTCTGGAACAATGTTATCAGTTCCACTGATATGTCGTATATCAGTTGTAAATTCAGCAATAAATGATAATTGTCTCTCTTGACGTGGTGATCTGTCAGATGTACTCTTGAACGCAAAAGTGAGAGGTTTATGATCAGTGAAAATGGTGAATGGTCTTCCCTCCAAAAAATATCTGAAATGGCGGATGGTACTGTAAATTGCCAAAAGCTCACGGTCAAAAGTGGAGTATCGTTTCTGGGTAGGTGTGAGTTTTCTAGAAAAGAAAGCAATAGGTTTCCACATCCCTGATTGAAACTGAGAAAGTTCTGCTCCTATTGCGGTGTCAGAAGCGTCCACTGATATCTTGGTTGCTGCCTGTGGTTCAGGGTGATGAAGCATAGTTGCAGAAGCAAGAGCCATTTTAGCATCCTGAAATGCTAATTGGCATTCAGGGGTCCACTGCAAAGTCTTGGCTCTGCCCTTGGTAGCTTCAGTAAGAGGTATTATTCGATGTGCGATTCCAGGAAGAAAACGATGGTAGAAATTCAGCATTCCCAGAAATCTTTGAAGGCCTTTTTTGTCCTTGGGTGGTGGAAAATCCGCTACTGCTTTCACTTTTTCTGCAAGTGGTTGAACTCCAGCTGCAGACACTGAATGACCTAGAAATTCAACGTCAGATTGTCCAAATACACACTTTTTCTTGTTAATAACAAGTCCATTTGTCCTTAACAGGTTGAAAACTGCTTTAAGATCCTCCTCATGTTGTTCAGGTGTGGAACTTGCTATTAGAATGTCATCAAGATACACAAAACAACAGTTAAGTTCCTGTAGGATGCCATCCATTAATCTTTGGAACGCCTGTGCTGCATTTTTAAGCCCAAAAGGCATTTTGAGGAACTCATAAAGTCCAAAAGGTGTGATGACTGCAGTCTTAGGAATATCATGTTTGGCAACTGGTATCTGGTGATATCCCCGAATCAAATCGATCTTAGAGAATATTGTCTTGCCATTGAGTGATGAATTGAGATCTTGTATATGAGGTAGAGGATAACGATCGTCTATGGTGATGTCATTAAGCCGACGATAATCTCCACAAGGTCTCCAGCCACCATTGTTTTTCTTCACTATATGTAGAGGAGATGACCATGGTGAAGAGGAACGACGCACTATCCCCAGATTCTCCATTTCCTTGAATTCCATTTTTGCTGCAGTGAGCTTTTCTTGGTCAAGACGACGTACTCTGGCTTTAACTGGAGATCCAACGGTTGGGATGTGATGTTCTACTCCGTGTTTATTTTCCTTAAAGGATGACACTAAGAGCTCCGGGTAGTGTTCTAATACTGCTTCGTATCTTGTGTGAACTTTGTGAATCCCTTGTTGCTGAGATCTAGTGAGGTGAGCATGAATGACTGTTTTTCCATCCAATGAGATTAACTTTCTGTTGGAAAGGTCAATGGCCAAACGATGAGTAGTGAAAAAGTCAGCACCTAGAATGGGTTGTGTGACGTCAGCTACCCAGAATTCTTGAGTGAATTTTGTTCCTTTCCCTAGTTTTAAAATCATCTTCCTTTTTCCGTAAGTAGGTATTTTTGTTCCATTTGCTGCAATAAGACTTGGGCCATTGGTTCGTTGTCGGTCAAATCGGTTAGCAGGAAAAACGGATTCTTCTGCTCCTGTATCTACAAGGAAAGTGCGCCCAGTGACAATATCAGAAACGGTGATTGTCCCCATATTGATCATAGAAATTTGTGGAGCATCAGATAGACCAGCAGTGCTCACTAATTTCTGCTGGCTTTGTCGTTTCCCTGTTGTCTTCGTGTAGACATTGGACAAGGACAACCATCGATGATTTGTTCACATTTCCTGGCTTTATGTCCGAACCATGAATGATATTTACATAATTTGAACTTGATAGTGCCAGTGCGTTGCTGTTGAGATTTCATGGCGTTTATTTCTGTATCAGTTACTGTTGTAAGATTTTCTTCAGGCACTGTGGTAGTCACAGAAATTGAAGAAGGGGTAAGAGGGTCTACTTCTAAAATCCGATCAGCCATTTTAGCTAAGGTGTCGAGATCAACTTCTGGTGATTGTGCAAGAATCCGTCTCACTTCTGTTGGCATCTGATTGATGAATAATGTGCGAAAAAGTGTGCTTGGATCTGCATTTAAAGAGCGCATATGCATCAATAGTTCCGTAGGTCGTTTGTCTCCTAGACCATTTATATTGAGTAATGCTGTATCCTTTTGGTATTGTGTGGCTTCATAGGCTTCTAACAGTGCATGCTTTAGTGTTTCATACTTTCCTGTCTGAGGTGGTCTCTCAATTACTGACTGAACACGTCTAGAGGTTGATGAGTCCAGGAGTTGCACTACATGATGAAATTTAGTCAAGTCATTTGTAATGGCTGGCTGGTGTGTTGCAAAGGATGATTCCAGACGTAAAAACCAAGCAGATGCGTTTGTGTTCCAAAATGGTGGTGCTTTAAATGAAACAGCTGATATTGTTTGCACTGTAGAACCTTGATATATGTCCAGGGTTTGTTGTCTGATAGCATCTGCCAGCTGTTTAATTCCATCTGAATCCATTGATCACGTCGGGGTCACCAATGTAGCACACTGAATATTTTGGTATTTTTACAAACTAATAATATCTGCTGAAGTCTACCTGGACACCTGAAGTAAGTAACTCAAACACAAGTGAACAATAACTAACCACTGCACTACCTGTGCAGCTCTTTATTATAGTACCAGTTATGCAAATGACCCAATGCTACAAGTCAAATAAATATGATTGGCTAGTTTACCACTGCATAACCACTGCAATGCAACACTTTACCATAATTGTTTGAGATGTTATCACATAGCCATTATGTAAGTTCTACACTAGCATTAAAATAAAAAAAACATTCAGCTAAATAATTTATTCCCCATTAAAAAGACGGAAAAAATCATGAAATGAAACGCAATTCAATTTTGATTAGATTTTTAATATGCCCCACTTTCTTTTCTTTGCTCTGCTACTTTTGTAATAAAAGAGATACGATCTCGCCTGGGTGTTAAAAATATGAGAACATAACAAAATTACTATTTGATTTACGAGTTACCCCCATTTACTAGATCTAGCAATAGACCCATGATGATAAAGCAATGATGATGACCACACTGACCACCATCACAAATGCATTAATAATTTTTGGGAAAAAATGTCACAAAATCTGCTTCAACAAATGCCAGCGACTTCCCATAAGCTGCTAACCATTCATTGATTTACAATGACAATTTAATGATGACAATTTAAGGAAGAAATGTGATACAACATCATTACATTCACTTGAAGGTCGAAGGCCCACTGATATTTATATGGCAATTTGTTTGGGGGGGGGGGGGGGGAGGTATGCAATTTTGTGTGGTCAGTTGGTTTGCCTCCAGAACAAGTGATCATCAAAGCTTTTTATATTCACAATTTTGATGTAATTAAATTAAAAAAAAAAAGAAATTATATCTGATCCCCAATTATGTTTGACATAAACTTTTATCCAATAAGGAGACACATAATGTACTGACTACTGTATAGTTTGTTTTAAGCAATAAGCATAAACTGAAATAAGTTAAAATTTTGCATGAAATAAATGCTAAATTTTCACCTTAGCTTTTGTCGAGTGATACTGTATCAAACAATAAATTTGAAGTTAATATGTAAGCAAGCTCAATCCTAGTTCCAAAATAAAAAGGATTCTAAGGAATAGTTTTATCAATTTCACTCAGCAAGTCAGGCAAGTGCACTGCTCTCATTTGAAACTTCTGGATGCCTTCTAAAATGCTGATAGTGAGCCCCACGGGTGACAAACCCCTTGCCACAAATAGCACAAGTGTATCTGACTTCTGTGTTATGAATGTGCATGTGCTCTTTCATGATGGACTTTCTGTAAAAACACTTTCCACACTGGGGGCACTCGAACAGCGGAGCCTCACTGTGGGTGGTCACATGATCATCAAAACGAGACTTGATGGCAAACGACTTTCCGCAGGAGTTGCATACATAAGGGCGTGGGCCTTTACTATGACATTCCTTCTGGTGGCGTTTTAAACTTGCGACGCCAGGGTATATCTTTCCACACTCATCACACTGAAGATTCCTTGGCACTTCCGTGTGCGTCTTCATATGTTCTTTCAGTCCGTGAAGACGCAAGTATGATTTCTTGCAAAATTCACAACTGAAAGTGGTTTGCTGGGAGTTGTGAATCTTCAGATGAACTTTGAGATCTTTTTGAAGAGCAAATTTTGCATCACAAGTTGGACAGGAGATAGTTTTAACCACATGCTTTCGATTTATGTGAGCCATAAAGCTACCAGTATACTCAGTAGCATATTCACAGTAATTGCAGTGATATCTACTTTGTTTCAATGCACCATGTTCATGTATTTCTGCCCTTTTCACAGTAACAGAAAGCTTTGAGAGGGGGCCAAGCTGACTCTGGCCTAGATGTGTGTTACCTTTGTGCAGAGCTAATTTATCCTGAGTATCAAAGGCAAAATCACACTGGTCACACCTAAATGGAAGTTTAGTTTCTTGAAGATTTTTTTCAACATCACAGTCCATCTTATGCCGTATGAGCTTCGTCATAGTGCTCATTGTCTTTTCACATTGGTTACACTGGTATTTACTGCTGTTGTGGGTAAACTTGATATGTGTTTTCATATCTTTTTGGTCTCCAAATCTGAATGTACACTTGGGGCATTGGATTTGCCTCTCAACATGTTTCCGACTCATGTGGCGCTGAAACTGCTTCTGATCTTTAGCAGTAAATTTGCAATGGTTACAACTGATTTCATCATTTTTTTCTGTGCAGTGGGGAGTGAAATTTTCCCAAGGTAACAGAGTGGCATCAACACAGTCTTTATCTAATCCTTTCACCCTGATGTATTCAGAAGCAGTAATACACTGGTGTCTCCTATGAGATCTGAGTGTCTTCATGCATTTGCCACATTTTACACATTGAATTTTCATCCTCCAGTGTGTATTTTCTACATGGTTCCGCAGTTTGAATCTACTCCTGAAAGTGGCCAAGCAGACTGGACATGTCAAATTATCCCCCGGGGTCACCGGATGTGCTGTGATGACATGTCTTATGTAGTCAAAACGCTGGGCAAAAAGTTCTGGGCAAAAGTCACATCTTTGTCTGTACTTGTCTAGATTTTCAACATGCAAGATCACAGACAGAGAGTTTATGTTATTGACTATGTTGTTACTGTCATTATCAGCACTGGAGTCCAGGTTGATTTCTGGTTTATCTGGAGAAGCACCTGTGGCTTTGGTAACTTCACACGCCACTGTCGAATGTTGAATTTGGCTTTGGTTACTGTGCTCTGCCGGATCGATTCTTTCAATGAAAAATTTACAGCTCTGTTTAATTAATGTTTCCTGAATTTCGTCTGGACTCTCACTCTTCTGCACATTGTTTTGATCACATGTCGAAGGCTGTGGGCGGGGGGACTCTTGCATCTTGACAACGCCGTCGGAGTTTTGATCGTCGATATTTCCAGCACTCTTTTTATGGGAAATATGACGTTTCTTATCTTCATTTTTCTTTTGTCTTTTGGTAAGCATATTAACCTCTTTTGTCAAGTCTCTGTGAAGAGTTTGGACAGCTTTCCATTCGCCATGCACCCAACACGTCGTAACCCCTTTTACAACCTGCCATGTACAATTTAATCCACTCCTTTTTATCTTTGCCGAAACTTTTTGAGCACTTGGAAACACCCGGAGAACCTCGGGAGCAATAACTGCACACACAGAGAGGAAAACCACCATCTTCGGTATTTATAACGGGAAACGCTCTTTCTTGCGTTAAAAAAAGACAAAAACAAACTAACACACACGAAACACGAACCCCCTTAACCAGCTTGCAACGTTCAGTTATTTTCTCTGAAAGATAAACTGATCTCCTTGAAAGAAGAGCTCCGATAATAACCCAATAGAAGCCAAAACCAATGGTGCGAGTTCATTTCCCTAAGTGCTCTTAGGGCATTACGTCAAAAAAAAAAAAAAAAAAAAAAAAAAATCATCTAGCTATATTTCTGTGTTGTCTAACTCTTCCAATAGTTCTCACAAAATAAAAAGATAAATAAAATAACAGATAAAAAAATAAAGAAAGAAAGATGAAAAGGAAGACAACCAGGATAGTCAGTGATAAAGGAGAGAAAGAAAAGATTGCAATTTTACCAAAATACTAGTCTCCACCAATTAAAAATATTGAAAATTTTCATCGCAATTTGCCTTGACACGGGCCTTTACCCTCTAGTTTATATCATGTTTAAATACTGTATAACACACCTCACAAATCATGAAGCAAAACTTCACAACTCTTCATGTTCTGGAGCAGGTATTTGTTTTGTCCTGGCATGTGACACAGTACGAAAAATATGGCATTATCTTTAAGGTATACTATTTGGGATTTCCCCATAAAATCAAATTACTCTTTGAAAAAAAAATTTAAGTAACTCGATCACAGATTGATTGCTTGACCCATCTCTGCACTAGGATTCAGTTTTGCTTCAGACTGTTTAGACAATCAAAATTGACCAGATTAACTGGTGCTGTGGCTTTGTTTAAAGGACAAGACTTCTTCACAACACCAGGTGAGTTAATTATTAATCATGTTTAATTGGCACTCGCTCAAAACTTTGTAATACAGACAAGTATATATTCCATATACTGTGAAGGGGGTCCGCCATATAGATAAACGTCCCAATAAAATATTCGCCCCGATAGATACGTCTCTATACATACACGTCTCAATAGATTTACGTCTCGTTAAATTTACGTTCCGATAGATCCACCAACAGATTCCTATAAACCCACGTATCTTTAGATCCAGGTACCGCTAGATCCATCTATCTGACATCGTAATCGGCTAAAAGGCCCATATCAACTTGCGTTGTGAAATTTAGAACACATTTTTATGTTCTTTTTTGTTTTGTTTTGTTAAGAACACATTTACATGTAAATTCAGAATACTTTTTACGTGTTCGAATGTTGCATTTTGAGAACGCTTTAAACAGTGTTCTGACGCTAGAACAGTAATTAAGCGTTGTGAAATATAGAACACACTTTTGTTCTTTTTATGTTCTTTCACTGAGTATTGTGTGAAAACGATCTAGTAGAATAATATATTGCTGACTGCGTACTGCCGTTTTAAAGAAGTGCATTTTATGTACTGAGTAGTATACCAACCATTTCGAGCAATAGTGTACCTGTAATGGATCTATCGGTATTTGGATCTAAAAATACGTGGATCTATAGGTATGCGGATTTAAAGGACGTGGGTTTATGAGGACGTCATATCTATAGGAACGCAAATATATATGACAGCAGAAAAAAATCGGATCTATCGGTATTTAAATCTAAAAAGACGTTTTTTCCGTTTTTCCTTTATGTATCTATCGGTAACGGGAGTATAGGGACGTGTAATATTTTGGGACTAAATTTTATCCGTACGTACCCCTGTGAAGAGGGCCATGGTCATCATACCATACCATATCTAATTGAGAAGGTATGTTCTATAAAACAATGACCAAACTTGACTGGAAATGCTTCTTTGATGACATTTTTTATTATCTGACTATTGAAGCAAACTTTGTAATTTTTGTTTATTACAGTAACAGTTGCCAGCAAACATTGCATTACATTGTACTTCTGTAAACAAGTAAACAAATAATACATAATTAATAAATATTCATTTTTCTTATTATGTATAGTCTCCCATGTTTTTTTCTTTCCATCACTGAATGGTGAACGGTATGACAAATACCAACAAAAATTTTAAACAGTCAGCAAGAATATCTCACAGCCATTTCACCAGGTTTATGTTCAAAATGTTTTATGCGTGCCACTCTACAATTTTACATATAAAAAAATCACTTTGAAAAAGAACCAGTTTTAGACATAAATCCATGAGATTTCCATTCTTAGTATTTCTTAATTGTATATTAATTATTTTTTCTGTATTCACTTTAACAAAGCTCCTGTATTGCTTTTGTGTGCATGTGGAATAAAAGTTTCCTTTTGTTTTTCAAGATTGTTTTGTATAAGTTTTATAATACATTACATCAGATCATCCATTCCACAATACAGCATTTATCTTAATTAGCACCTGTAGCACTGAGAGCTACACACCACAGTAAAACACACTGGTAGATATAAACTGTTTACCATCTATATACTATCAGTCATGTAAAGACTATATGATGATCCTTCGTAGCATAGTCAGAATTTAAAATTATGTTCACCCAAGAGCCAACTAAAAAATGAAATACTTAAGATAATGCCTAAGACTTCATAACTCCGATGTTAAACAATCAGGGGCCTAGTCTAAAAAGTTCAAATTTGTTGACAAATTTTCCATTTTCAGGAAAAGTCTCTTGGAACCAGACTCTGATCACCTGGTGATGTCAACTGGTCTCTGCTCAGTCTAAGTTGGTCCTGAGGTGAACAAATAATGCATTAAACAACTGACAGCTCAGAATGATCATTTCAGCTATGATGACACATTTCTCTATAAATGAATTAACAACCTACAACTTTAAAACAATCAAACTGATAACATTTGTTGTTCTGCTGTTGCCGTATTGATATTTCTTAGCTTGCAAAAATCAGTTTCAGAAAACTACCATGGATACCATGAACAATGGTAATTCTATCACTTATGTTGCTTTAAATCCAATTTATCAACTTGAAATAAAAAAAATAAATAAAAATATGTGTGCACTTTTACCCTCACCCTCTTCTTCCAACAATTTCACTGTGAACTTATATGTACATTTTGGCCATTCCTCATGGTAACCTCAAGCAACTTGTGTAATATGATATTGCTTTAAGTAGAATTTCGCACTTGGAAAGTTTGCCACAACTCAGCATTTTACATAAATTGAACTACAAAAAAAAGTAAATAAAGCCTTTTCTCTCACAGTTTAGTGCAAGCATATCCAACTGCTAACACATGGATTTAGAAACTCCAGGAAAAGTGCACCACCTTCCCCCAAGATTAAGAGGGGCAATTTAAGGGCATTAGCATTTTTGTGGGCCTTTTGTGGCATTTTTAACCCCCCCAGCCCCCACCCCAAATAAGCATGATTAGATTAACAATGGGTAGGTCCTGGAAGCAACAACAATAGCAGACTGAGAAAAAGTTATCATTTGCCTACATATAAACATATGCTTTATCCATACTCAGCTAGCCTATTCTGGAACAACACAACCTAAATGGTAAGATAATTATCTTGAAATATCTGCTTTCAAAAATTTCAATTCAGATTTCAAGGTCAGTCGTAACTCTTCCCCACAATTCCACTGATTACTATTAATATTATCTGATAAACTTACTAGTAGTTGTAGTATACAAAAACATGCATAATCACAATATGTCTAGCCACTAAATATCGAAATGCTTTTAAAAGATCACAATTATCATATATTAAATAATCTATTAATAAATAAACCTAATTATTTTTCCTGAAATAGTTTTTTTGTACATATTTGACTATCATAATGAATAAAGAGATAAGGAAAAATTACAACATTTCTCATACTTTTTAGTAACAGTATAACTTATGTACAGAAACTTATCACATCTACGAGTGTATACTTTGTGTAATAGACAAAACTGAGATTCAAAACTTACTTCAGAATTCAAGTATGATGGTTCTGGGCCCAAATACATATCCTTTAAAAATAGGATAGTTGAGTTTCTAGAAATCTGAATAAGAAGATACAAACTTTGCAGAAGAGAAAATCTTATAAATAAAAAGAAAAAGAAAAAAAGGTTTTATAAAATGAACAAAGCTTAACGTTTCTAACTATTACACAAACTTTCTATCATAGAGCTATGAACTTCCACTTTCGTAATTCTATCTTAATATTGTGATATTACAGTACATTAAGTTCTACATGTAACTCTCCTTAATTACATGGGAATTCTCTACTGAATTATATGTGCCGAAGGAAGAATACAATTACTTAACTTTCATTTTAATCACTAGCACTTTAGTTTTAGAGCACATTTTCAGTCTTGTTTCATCTGAATAATATTTTGATATGTTACATAATTAATATAAGTTATTCACACTTTAAACAGCACCAAGTAAAGCAACACTAAAAAAAAGCTGAGATCAAAATAATACTCAGAGAAAAGCAACTAATAAACTATTAAACAAACAAAACAAATGAAAATTGGCAGATCATAAAAACATGATTGTTCCATCACTTCCCTTTTTAAATGTTATTTAATTAATGTCCACAATTTCTCAACAAAATATCCAATCAGCATATAACTGCAAGCTTTAAACCCCTGAGCTCACAATCAACTTATTTCATTAGTGAGCATTTTGGTTAGGTGAGCAAAACGTAAGTTTTATATCCCCAACAGTACTGCCTTTCCATTGAAAATATTAAAAACCACTTCAACGTTTGCTCAAGTGAATACAACACATAGCTCCCATAGTTTCTTTTAAAGACAACTCTTAATCAGTTATCTTTTCTGACTTCGTATGTAAATAACTTAAAGACAAAATATATAATCTATCATAACAAGCTAAATATGCTACACTCAACATATGTACAGGGAAAAATAACTTTTTTTTTTCCTTTTGTTAGTTTTGGAAATAGAACCAGCTATATTCCATGACAATGCTAATATAAACATATTGTAACAACAGGGCTGAAATATTTACCAAAAATGGAAACAGATAAGCTGCAAAAAAAAAAAAAAAAAAAAAAAACATTACAGGTGGTTAACAATTCTATCTACACTGTCTATACATACATATACAAATTACTAAAATAAAACATATAAAAAAATTTTATTGGACAACTGTCAATTAAATTCCACAGGCCATCACTTCTTTTGCCAAGTAACATTTCTTTGCTTTTTAAATCTTCGCTTTCAAAATCTAATGTCTCTTTCTTGTTTATAATTTTTCTTTACAGTTTCAAACTTCTTTAACTGATCTGTTGTTCTTTTGACAACAGTGCAACTAAATATTTTGCTCACAATAGAAACACACAAATTGCACCTCTCACAATTATAATTTACAATGTGTTTTTCCTAGACAAACATTTCATTTTTATCACTGAAAGTTTAGTGGAAATGTTGAATGTCTCCTTTGATATTTACATGGTTCTTACACAATTACATTCATTTACAACATTGTTACAATCATAAACTTACAGCAGTTGAAAGGATAATTTTATTTAGTAACTGTAAGTAAAACTTCATCATAATTCCTGTGATGACCGAGTGAAATGCTCCTTTTGGCAAGATAAACATCTCCCGTTCAGAGCACAGCTGAGTCTTCATTAAAAATTTAAAGATTGTTTCATCACCACTGATTTAGAAATCAAAACTTTGCCAAATAATTAAAATTTCAGAGATGATAATTGCATTTTTCAGTAGGATTAAGCAAAATCAAAATCAGTTTTCTGTCTGCTTAAATCTACTCTTAATTCAAATTTGACATCAAATAACAACAGGAATAGATCTGGATAAACAATTGCTTTTTTTAAACCTTCAAAATCAGTATGCGACCAAAAAGTATCCAAACATCTACTGCAGGTGTATTAAATTCTAAACACTAGTCTTTAAACAACAGCATACCATTTTGTATAGTTTGATGCCTGCATAACTGACATCCATAGTAAATATTGTTATAAATGTACTGATTAACAACTCTTTCGTTCCCTATCCTACAACTAAAACCAGATGGTAACAACGTACTTCTTCTTTCCTTACCCTAAATAATGAAAAAAGAAGCTAGTAGCTAGCTACACATGCACTTTTTTCATCCCAAATCAAAAATGGCAATAAAAGCATAATCATTTCAGAATCATTTGAAAACCAAGATGACTGCTATCTCACTTGACTGCCTGTTGCGCCTGTGGGTTGTTGACCTGGCCGTTGGCAGACTGGAGTTGTATTGGGATGTATGTATGATGCACTAAGCCTGCTGGGAGAGAGGCCTGAACTGCACCCAGTGACCCCACTGTTACCTGGTTCTGTACAATCCTGGTAGGAAAGAGAGACTTGGTCTGGGATTGCGTGGAATGGGGTGAGGATTGTGTCGGTACCAACTGCAGCTTGGGTGACGGCATTGTAGGGGTCACCGGTGTCAGTGGAGAGGGCAAAGATACAGGGCTTGGGGAGGAGAATTTTGTCGGAGAAATCGGTGAAGATGTGGTCGTTTGAATGTTGAGAAGTTCTGTGGTAGGGTGCTGATGTAGTGCATGGTTTCTCAGGCCTTGTGCTGTTTTATAATTCTTCCCACACCTGCACTTAAAAGGCTTTTTTACTCTGAAAAAAAATAAAAAATAAAAAACGGCATATTTAGAACTAAAACTTATTCAGAGATTCATTTTTTTACAGATTCATTTTTTTCTATCATACACATCATTTCAAATCCTGTAAACTAAAAAAATTTTTTTTACTCCACTTAAAAAAACATATTATGCATTTTCAGGTTAAATACTTAAAATTCTGTACACTCAAAATTTCATGAATACTAGTGCCTTTAACACCATTCTTATTTAAAGCATGTTAAAGTCTTAAGTGTCATAATGTTAAGCTTCAGGACTAATCAGCACCTCATTTCTTTCCTGTGTCCATGTCTGGCATGATACTTGATACCATTGACATTCTTATACCTCTTTTTACAACCAGGTACTGGGCATGCAAATGGCTTTTCGTTGTCAATGTTGTCCTTTAAATTGTTCAAACTGAAAAAAAAAATTATTTGGCTATTTTACATGTGCAAACAGTAGGCCATTTTAACTAATTCTGAACACCTCACTAATTCTTTACTTTTTAAAAAGATTTATTAAATTCACTTGAGCACAAAATACAAACAAAATAATAACTTTCAAACTACAACCCTGCTTTATTGTTCGATTAATCCAGTATTTTAATTTAACAACATAAATTTTCATTGTAACAATATAACCAAGTAATTACTTATACTGAATACTTTATTAGTTTTTACTTATAAACTTGCTAATAACATCAATCATCATGCTTAAGTATATACAGTAACTGTGAAAATTTAGGTAGAAAGAGAGTAAGTAAATGTAATTGAATATAGAGTATTGCTGTTCAAAATAATCAAAATAAATCTCTTCAAATGTAGAGGAATAAAAAAATCATTGTACCCGTTATTTTTGTGGTATCTCATGATAAACTCTGTGGTAAACTCGTCTGAGGTAGTCCAGGAATCATCGCTGTCTTCATCTTCACTGAGCATTTCATCTTCATCAAATTCACTCCCTGAAATCGCAGCAGAAGAATTGACATTTTTGAACTTTTTTTCACAGTCGGGTGTAGAAAATATGTGCTACAGATTCTTGCAAACGGACTTTGTCCAAATTTACATGCAGAGGATTAATTCATGGAGGCAGATTAATTGGGGAATTGTTATTCACCCATTATATACTTCTAAATTATAACCATCCAAATATGTTTTTAAACTGTTGTTCCACCTGTGGGTGTGAGACTCCTGATGGCAACTGATGGTGACTGGACACGCTGCTGTAACTGTTTCTTTCTCTGAAGATCTTGCACTGGCTCCCTCTTTATTCCTTCTGTGTAAAACCTGTGTTGAAAACAATATTTACATTACACATTTTTTCTCTCAGACTATGTTGTTTTGTGTTTTTGGTTGTTTAATTGTTTGTGTTTTTTTTTTAGTTCATGTTGCTATGATTTTTTTAGGTGTAAAGCACTTCTGTCTAATTATTTTATCACAAAAATTTGGTTTGTCTATATTCTTTAAAACTGCAAAAATATTCAAATCATGTCAAAAACAAATAACTGACTTAAAGATGATAATAATTTTAAAAACATACTGTATCAAGGTAAAACATATACAGTAAAAAATAATTACTTCAGAAAAAAAGCAAGAAAAGGTCTAGTTAGACATGTCTGCACCTTCTCTCTCTCTCTCTCTTTACACATACACTTGCACACACACACACACACGCACATACAGAGAGAGAGAAAGAGAGAGAGAGAGAGACTGCTTACCTTAAAACATAACTTAGAGCAATGGCGGGTGGTTGCTGTATTTCTTGCTTTTCTACAAATCTTGGGTCTGTGTCTAGAGAGAAAGGAAAGATACATTTATTATACAAATAACTCTTCAACATTTTAGGGTGGGAAAATGTCAAGCACTTATAGAGTCAACACATATAAAAACAAGTTGTAGAACCTCAGTGCATTACCCAACTAATATACAGATGGTGCTGTTAATACTGGAAGTTAAGGCAATTAGTGACTGCCACTGCTGTTGCAAATTAATATGTGTGCCGTGATAATTTAATACCAACTAAATACAGCTATTCCTTATACAGTAATCAGTGTCTGGAGTCTGAAGAGATATCATCTTGTATGAAGACTGCCAGAGGTGATGACCCCTACTTTCCAGAGTAATCATCACAATGACATTTATAGATAAAACGTGTAGCTTTATGTAACCAACTTATATTTACAGATTGCTTTCAAGGAAGTCATGTTCATGGTGAAGTTGGGTTAAACCTTTCTAGTTGTGGTCTGTCCATCTTATTAAATAATGTAACTTTAGAATAACCCAGTCATACCCAGTTTTGAACTTTACATGCATTTTAAACCAGCAATAACCTAGCTGTGCAGGATTTACTACTAAGGGGATTACCATTTTGATGATACAGAGTACAAGAAGCCAAAATCCCTACCCACTATCATTGCTATTGATGCAAAGTATATGTTTATATCGAACGCCTTCATCTGAGGTGTATCATATACCATAGAAGGTCAACCCAACAGACCGGACACACAAATCTGAAATGACCACTTGAAAATGACATTTAATACATGTATCATCTCTTCATGGCCATTATAATTCACTCTACGTTATTCTTAACATCATTAGAAGTTATTAGGAGCTTAATCTCTCTTAGTGATTATCTTCCTTATTGAAATTCCATCAGCTTTACCACATGATGTACTTGTGGGAGTTCACTTTAGCTGTTCTTTTTTTTAACCACTTATTACATGGCATGTGAGACTGGTTCTTCATCAGCCTCTATTAATTGTAAACTCACAAGAAGGCTCATTATTCATTTAACCTGCATTTAACTTCCTAGTTGAAAATTATACTATAACTGTTCTAAAGATAAAAAAACAAAATGTGTCTGCCTATTATATGTCAACAAGCTATGATTTAGAATTTCTGACCATCATAGGCCACATTCAGAAAAGATGATACACAGACTATATAACTGCATGGTCCGTGGATCAAATGTGGACGGCCCCAAATATTGATAGATGAAGACATATGATTGGTAGGTGGGTTTGGTAGGTGGAGACATGATTAGAGGATTATTCAGCTTCACTTTTAAGAAGAATGGGCCATTTTTGATATGCAGACCAATTAGTCCACGGATCATATCTCTTCTTTCACAATGAATCTATCATACTAGCTAGTTGGCACTCACTCTGTGGGGACTCTCACCGAATGCAATCAGATAAACCCACATGATGCAAATGGTGGATGTCTGAGTGAATCCCAGAATGAAAAGATGAGAGCCAAAACATGACAAAAATGTTAGTTGTAGGAAAATAATACACATTTTATGAGTCAAGGCTAACAATGGACATATTTCAGTCAGACTATCACTTTGTGACCCAAATAACCATCTGTTAAACTGCACTATACTGATATCTATATGACAGAGAAGCAAAGAAAATCAATACAAAGTGATTTACTAAGGTCTAGCTGTAAAACCATCCTAGCCTGCCTTGCTAAATATTCCTCTCAATCAATAATGATTCAATAACAGACAGCAAATCTATATGGGCAACTTAATTGATATTTGCAAGTATAGGTGTAAATCCTATGCTCTGCTGGAAATCTTATACAGCCTAATCTGTGTCTTCCTTCACAGATATGCTTATGCATTCAATGCCACTTTTACAAGAACAGCTTCAGTCTAATATTCTTAAGAAGATCTTGCTTGTAATTAAAAGTCAAGCCATACAGAGGAGTCCTGTGTTATTCTTTAATCAAGCCAACTATCTGCTCATTATTAGTAAGACGACCAATTAACACAGGGATCAGATATTGAACAACCATAAATAAACTGCCTTGAGTTTCAGAGCTCACTACGGACTTTCCCAGTTCAGTATAATCTGGAACTTGATAATAATGTTCGTGTCAAGAACATTGCCTTCTCTCATCATTGGCTTTTTTATTATTAAGACAGCAACAGCCCTCATACCCACCCTGGGGTTCAGAGGTCACTGGAGACTCCGTATTACCCAGAATATCCTCTGAAACTCAGGGTGACACAAACTGATATTCTTTCTGGATCAACTGTAAAAACCATGCAGCATATGATTCAGCATATGTGACTCAACACTGGCGGGGGATATATGACAGTATCTACATGATAATAGTTATAATAAGTTAATTGCATACTAACTGTTCAGATAAGGCTACTTAATACTGGCAAGTTCAATATGCTAGACAGATTTCTTAGTTACTAGTACTGTATTTTTACAGCACGAGTCAATTGTCACATTTACAACTGAAGTGTTTCAGGCACTAACAGGTTCTAATTAGCACCTATGTCACATCGTTTTAGTAAAATCAATAATCTAAGTTCTGCATTGACTCTTGTACATGTATATAGCATGCTAGTACAGCTATACTTGTGCACATACTAGTACTGGTATTTTCTTTACACCATGGATTAAAGGTATGCTCTTTGAAAACGTCCCTTATAGTCATATAATTTATCAGTCAAAATATCCTAGAATGATTTCCATCTTTATCTTTCTAAATTTGGACCTTAAAAAACCATAAACTTCCTCAAATGAAAGCACCTGATGCTGATACTTTCTTCTGCTTTAGAGGGAAGACACTCAGATTAATGAAGATTCTGTCTTGGAAAATTTAGGTTTCACATCATTTGACAATTCTTAATTTTGCAGATCACATGAAAGTTATCTATTTACATTTCATAATTACAAATGTCCACCATCCAAGACAGACTATGTAGTCAATATTTGTGGGATTTGGTCAACAGTGTGGTCAAAATCATAAATCTGATAAGTTATTGAAATAAGCTTAGGACTTGTTAATATGTGGCTGATGTGTAAAGGTGGTTGGCTCATGTGTTAGCATTTTTTAAATCAACATAACATGATTCAAGGCTGGGCCACTGAGGGATATGTGTGTTTTGAAAGACTACCTTGATCTTATTTTCCTTTGAGGTACAATCTAATTTAAATGGTCTTAGGATTTTCAATTTTGGGTGCACTGCCCACCAGGTGTGAACTATCTTTCTCTATTTCCTTCTAAGATGACTGTATTTCAGCAGCATGCAGTCATTGTCTCACTGGCCTTTGGGTCCAATAAGGACAGTTCTGGTGTGGAAAGGCTAAATTAAGCTTCAACGACATACATAACATGCTGAATGTACATAAGGTTGTTGCCAGCTTGGTAATAATTTGCTTGTTTGGTGATTTCTCATATCATGCCCCAATTTAACCATTGTACCAAAACATTGTGATCAGATTTACCCACTAAAGACATACCATGCAGTACTTTGTGATCCAGTCAACACAAAATTAAAACAGACAATAAAGAAAAGATATTCACAAAGGCAGCTAGAGTTAATAAATTAACCATAGCTCATGGTGTCCACAATTAAAGCATTTTTGATAGCATCTATTACAAGCTCTCCATTACAGACTGACAAGATGTCTTTATCAGTTTTGGCACACAGTCAATCAAAGAATCTATGCCAATGGGATTTTACCAATATTTGCCAAGGAAAACTGATATTTGGACATGTCTTTCACCAGTTTGGCTTGTGATATTTTGATTGGATATAAATACATATTCCAGATGTCATTTTAGACTCATCTGGTCAAAAGAAGATTTAGAGAGGTTAGTTTGAGTCACGCACTTTGCAGAAAGGGTTTGCTTAGTCCTCTTAATTGGCACACAACCAATACATATATATATATATATATATAAATATATATATATATATATATATATATATATATGATCTGCCCCTACCTTTCATATACTAATTTGCATTGGTAAATATTAAGTCAAAACTTTTATGAAACTGATTTGTGACCTGCAATTCTAGTGTTTCCACTATGTCAGTTTTAATTCCGTATAAAGTACATTTGCACTGAAGAAAGATACGGCCGATAAGGCCACTTGCATTCGTAGCTGAATCAAACATTTATCTTTCTCCCGAATGTATGTCAATCATTATTCTTGGAAAATATGAATAACGACCTTTGAACTACCCTTTTTGACATCGAAAATTTTTCTAAAGCCTTTCCATGCCCATAACAAAAGACAACTGCGTCTTTTATAATACCATCGCAAAAAGCATATTGTAAACAAATGCACGTGGTTTTAATGCGTGGGATTCCCCTCTTTTAATTTCTTCTGAATTTTAAAAAATACCTCAGCTTGCAATAGTGCAAATTCAGATAAATGGCAAATCCTTTCAACTTCTATTAAGCATACCTGCATTTGGTAAAGAAATAAGTTGCAAGCGCCTTAAAACTTGCTCCTTTTCCTATGGGAATTCCCTGAGTGACGTCATCGCTCAGTCAGCTGTCAAACTATTATTATGATGTAAACAAAGGGAGTTTTTGCTTCCTGCTGTTTTCAGACACCACATATACTAACAAAAGTACATCTGTGATACATATAAACCATCATACCTATATGTGACTCTTCAATGTGCTGGATCAGATCACCCAAGGATGCAAAATTAAGCCCACAGTTCTTGAACTTACAGATATTCACCAAGAACACCGCCATTTGCATTGACCTGGGAGTCTCGCTCCCGGGAATTTGCATACAGCTCCTACCGGAAATACACGAAGTGAGCCGAGTTTTTGTACAGTCTTAGAAAAGATTTCTGTGAATCAGCATATGATTCTGTGTGTTTGTGGTCAAAAGTATGATATATTTTTCTGAAGAGGAAACGATAAAGGTTATAAATTTCCAAGTTTTAGTAAAACTTCATTTTCCATTACGAGAGTTCATTTGCCGCCATCCCTCTAGTAACTATTGAGCATTATCACGCATGCGCACTTTGTAAACCAGTCAAGAGACACCGGCTCTGTGATGTAAGTAGTAAAATTTCTTGCAAAAATCCTTCGCAATCTGACAGTAGATTTGGTCATCAGTGCTATATAATACACTCAAGTGTTTTCTTCTGTATAACTTTGCATGTTTTTTTGAATGACAATTTGTATTTTTAGGTCAATGTGAAGATTTGTCGACCACAATATTTGTTGTAACCTTGTAGCGTCGTCTCTTTTTCAGAGCACGGAAAGTTTTGTAGCCTGCAACCGACCATGTACGCCTGTGCAAAGATCGCTTCTCCCTTGTCAAGGACAGTAAGTATCATTTGCCATTGTACGTGATGTTAAAATTAGTGTTTGTCATGATTTAATTTTAATAAGAAGTTTGAAAGTTAAATTCCAAAATGGCGGATGCAGCTTTTATCAATGTCGAAAACTGGGCTAAATTTATTATATCAACTTGAGGTCTTAAAATATATTTGCAGTGTTTGTTTTCCAAGTGTCTGTATGTAATGCTTAGAATACAGTCACATCGTTAAAACTTAATTCGAACAGTAGTTCAACAGATCCAGAATGCCCTAAATTGAGCTAGATTATCACGTCAAGACGTTTTGTGTGAGGGTACTTTACTAAATTGATGTGGCTCAACATATTTGATACCAGACCTTAGTGTCCTATATGTGTAAAGAACAATTTTCCCAAATGCTTATAGTTGCTTTTAATTGACTGAGTGGGTAGATAAAATATATGTTTATCACAATAATTTGGGATTTTCTGTTCTTTTGAAGATACGTTTGGTATGGATAGAACTATTGCCTATCACTAGTAGTAAAATTGTTTTAAATTGCTTTTTGCTTTTTTTTGTTTGTCAGTTGGTAAGCAGACAGAATCAGATTGTCAGACCAATCAGCACTGCCTTTACAAACACAAGGACACAGGAAACGGTAAGGGTGCATAAGAAAGTTCTGGTATCTTGTGTAAATAATGTTGGCATCTTGAAATAAAATATTCCATGATATCTCAAATATTCCCTCAGTGTTTTATTTACAATTTGGAACTAGAGAGTCAGATGACTCGCTGACACTGCAGATTACGAGTCATTTTTTATTTTCAGGAGTCAAAATTTTCCCGCCTTTTTGGAATGGGTAATTGTACCACCAGCGTTAGCGCTGGCGGTACACATGGTTTCGGTCTCGTCCGGATCGTTCCGCCGGCTCCGCCGGCTCCGCCGGACGGCTACCGTTACCGCTTCTCCTCCTAGACGGTAAGGCCCCCCATACCCATCTCATGGATTTAGGTCACCTATAATCTCAACTCGTTCCACGTAAAATTTGGGCTTTGTCGGTATTGGGGTCTGGGTGTGGCACTCATTGCAATGCACCCTTGTCCAAAAATGGCAAAATTAAATGCTAATTATCTACCCTACGGAAGGAGTTACGGGAAAAATTTCTACAGACGGCTTTCCAAAAGTCATATGTGTAGATTTCAAATATACCCTCGGATTTGACCTTTGACCTTTACTTCAAGGTCAAATGGGCCAAAATTTTCAAAAAAATGAAATTTTTTACGAAAAAAAAATTTTTTGCCCTGTTATTCAGACACCACACAGACTTAACCAATAATATTATTGGAAAGTGTTACCCTTCAGGTCATCTTTCATCTCCGTGAATTTGGGGTCAATCGGTGCATTTTCACAGGAGTAGCGGCCATAAGATACCGAAACTGAAAACTGTCTCTAATTCGGGAACCGTTAATGCTAGAGACCCATTCTTTTTTGCATTTTGTAGAGCATGTAAAGCCCAACACTGGAGGTGGTCTCGGTTTTTTTGTATTCCATACGGTTTTCGAGTTACGCTGTATCAAAAAGTACATATTGGTGGTGAAAGGAAAATGTACGGAAGCCCACTGGTGCCATATGTAGAAAAAAAAATTATCTCGAAATTTCGAGATACTATTTTGAAATTTGAACAAAAAAATTTACCACCAGCGTTAGCGCTGGCGGTACACATGGTTTCGGTCCCGTCCGGTCCGTTCCGCCGGCTCCGCCGCCATGTTACCGTTACCGCTTCTCCTCCTAGACGGTAAGGGCCCCCGTACCCATCTCATGGATTTAGGTCACCTATAATCTCAACTCATTCCACGTAAAATTTGGGCTTTGTCGGTATTGGGGTCTGGGTGTGGCACTCATTGCAATGCACCCTTGTCTAAAAATGGCAAAATTAAATGCTAATTATCTACCCTACAGAAGGAGTTACGGGAAAAATTTCTATAGACGGCTTTCCAAAAGTCATATGTGTAGATTTCAAATATACCCTCGGATTTGACCTTTGACCTTTACTTCAAGGTCAAATGGGTCAAAATTTTCAAAAAAATGAAATTTTTTACGAAAAAAAATTTTTTTGCCCTGTTATTCAGACGCCACACAGACTTAACCAATAATATTATTGGAAAGTGTTACCCTTCAGGTCATCTTTCATCTCCGTGAATTTGGGGTCAATCGGTGCATTTTCACAGGAGTAGCGGCCATAAGATACCGAAACTGAAAACTGTCTCTAATTCGGGAACCGTTAATGCTAGAGACCCATTCTTTTTTGCATTTTGTAGAGCATGTAAAGCCCAACACTGGAGGTGGTCTCGGTTTTTTTGTATTCCATACGGTTTTCGAGTTACGCTGTATCAGAAAGTACATATTGGTGGTGAAAGGAAAATGTACGGAAGCCGACTGGTGCCATATGTAGAAAAAAAAAATTATCTCGAAATTTCGAGATACTATTTTGAAATTTGAACAAAAAAAATTTTTATCTCGAAATTTCGAGATAGCATTTTGAAATTTGAACAAAAAAAAAATTATCTCGAAATTTCGAGATAGCATTTTGATATTTGAGCAAAAAAATTTATCTCGAAATTTCGAGATAGTATTTTGAAATTTGAACAAAAAAAATGCTATCTCGAAATTTCGAGATAATTTTTTTTTTCAACATATGGCACCAGTCGGCTTCCGTAAAAATGTGCAGTACGGTAATGGATAATAAATTTTGAACTCCGGAAAAATAAAACATAATGCTTGGCAAAGCAGACAACTTGTGGTCAAAAATGACATTATTTTATCAAATTTAAACTTCTGCAACTTCAGAGAACCTCCCATTTCAAGAACTTTGACCAAAATGACCTTTTCTTTATTTTAATTAATTTTTTCTGTAGGAAATTTATGGCACATTATGGTAACTCCAAAATTATAACATTTAGTCCCTTATATCTCCAAAACTGGCAGAGATAGGTCCATAGTTACTATTGAAGTTGAATAGGAAGTCATATACTGGCAATCTTACTGTGACCTTGACATTGACCTTTGACCTACTTTTCACCATGAACTGAACTTTGCAAATTTTGCTTCCCTTTTATCTCCAAAACTGGCAGAGATAAGTCCATAGTTACTATTGAAGTTGAATAGGAAGTCATATACTGGCAATCTTACTGTGACCTTGAAATTGACCTTTGACCTACTTATCACCATGAACTGAACTTTGCAAATTTTGCTTCCCTTTTATCTCCAAAACTGGCAGAGATAGGTCCATAGTTACTATTGAACTTGAATAGGAAGTCATATACTGGCAATTTTACTGTGACCTTGAAATTGACCTTTGACCTACTTTTCACCTTGAACTGAACTTTGCAAAATTTGCTTCCCTTTTATCTCCAAAACTGGCAGAGATAGGTCCATAGTTACTATTGAACTTGCATAGGAAGTCATATACTGGCAATTTTACTGTGACCTTGAAATTGACCTTTGACCTTCTTTTCACCATGAACTGAACTTTGCAAATTTTGCTTCCCTTTTATCTCCAAAACTGGCAGAGATAGGTCCATAGTTACTATTGAAGTTGAATAGGAAGTCATATACTGGCAATCTAAATGTGACCTTGAAATTGACCTTTGACCTACTTTTCACCATGAACTGAACTTTGCAAATTTTGCTTCCCTTTTATCTCCAAAACTGGCAGAGATAGGTCCATAGTTACTATTGAAGTTGAATAGGAAGTCATATACTGGCAATCTTACTGTGACCTTGAAATTGACCTTTGACCTACTTATCACCATGAACTGAACTTTGCAAATTTTGCTTCCCTTTTATCTCCAAAACTGGCAGAGATAGGTCCATAGTTACTATTGAAGTTGAATAGGAAGTCATATACTGGCAATCTTACTGTGACCTTGAAATTGACCTTTGACCTACTTTTCACCATGAACTGAACTTTGCAAATTTTGCTTCCCTTTTATCTCCAAAACTGGCAGAGATAGGTCCATAGTTACTATTGAAGTTGGATAGGAAGTCATATACTGGCAATTTACTGTGACCTTGAAATTGACCTTTGACCTACCTTACAATGAACTTAACTTTGATTGCACCATTTTTAGTTATATATATTTTTTGCATATTTTGAAAATTCTTGTTGATTGCATTTTTACAGCTTGTCAAGCACAAGACTGGTGGCTGCACCCCTTATTTTGTGTATGTTGGGGTCTATACGAATGCGCTTGCTCCAGCTGGTGGTACAATATTCGGAGGCGGTATCGCCTCTCTGATCCTCTAGTTTTAACTAGTAATGATGCGTACAACCATATATTATGTAAACAGATTGTATATGAATTGAGGTTGTTTATTTGTAATTGTTATATCCCAGACTAAAAGTATAGAATTCTATCTACAGGAACTGAAGAATACAAAAAAAAAAAAACAGCTTTTGTATAAGTGTATTCAACATATGACAACAAACACACTAATAGTCATACAACTTCAAAATGATATGGACAAAAGTATGCATTTTGATTTGTTTTTTCTAACAAAAACCGTTAAAACAAAGGATTACTAACATGATTAAACCTAAAGGTAGATATATGAACAAAAAATCACCAAGATAAACAATAAATTAAAATTGATATGGATAAACTTTGTGTTGACTAGTATGTAAAAAAATTTTCAAAAATTATATGGACATAAATGGAAAACAATTTATATAGGAGGGAATAAGATTGTCAAACACAAAAAAGTAGATAAATGAAGACAAGGAATTTCAATAGATAATTACTATGGCAATAACAAATTATATTCCAATCTGGAAAAATTATGTTTTGACTATTAAACATAAAAACACAATACTAGACATTTCACCTGTGATTTTATACACGTAGTGTAACATATTTTAACCATTTAGAGTAATCTCTGTCACCAGTTTGCGGACTAAACTGTTTTTTATGTCAAACCAATTACATTTGGATCTTAAAACACAATAAAATATTTAAATTGAATTTAAAAACCCGTATTGTGCCTATAGCAGCATTGTACTAGTAGTGTACTATCGGTGGCAAGTTGACATACTTTTTTGCAACACAACAACGATCGGAAATAGGCCTACTAGTACATGTAGGTTTTTAATCGGCAATATTACAACAATTTTGAAAGTAATTAGTTGTGGCTGTCATACATTAGGGTCAAATGACGCACTAGATCATATTTTTTTGCGTCAATTTTAGGATTCATGCGTTTTTTACGCATGACGCAGAGGTAAATAAAACACTGTTCCCTGTTATACTCTAGTCTTTAGTCTGTAGTGGTCTATCTTGCCAACCAGTCCTTTCTTTCACTGTTAATTTTGTTGATATACTGTTTGTCACAAATTTCTATAAAATCTGTGCTGAAAATTCAGTGCTATGTCACATATTCAATAACTCTTTCTTGACAGTTGGATGATGTAAGTCTATGAAATATGTATGCTGTACTTCCTCTATATTATACACTGTTGTTTCAGACACCATGCAGCACAGTCGCCACCATGAATTCGGCAGCACCATTGTCTGTGTTGGCATCCCAGGTAATAAATATTATTGAAATTGAGCGAAGTGTTTTTACTTCTTGGAGAGTTAAGTTCTAAATTGTGTCAAGAATTCAAAGTACACTAAAGAGGCATGCTTGTTAATATTTGACAAGTTTATCAGTCACTGCAAAAACTGGGGGAATGCTGGTCCTGCCAAGGTGTTTCACTGATGCCTGTCAAATTTTGCCATGCCTTTTTCCCACCTTGCTGCAAATGCTTTTTGCTCCTGCCTGTTCCATATTTTCTAAAGTGCTGTATATCCTGTTTCCATAGATCCGTAGTTTCCAGACCAGTGTATCCAGGAGAGACATTGATCAGGCCGCCAAGTACATTGGTGCTGGAGCAGCTACAGTAGGAGCAGCAGGATCAGGTACGATATGCTTAGTGGAATGCTAGAATGTGTGTCAAAGTAATTCTTGAAAGGGTGCTGACAGTCTGTGACCTTTATTGACATTCTTAATGTGTTGTAAGTGACTGATGTACAAATGACCTTAGGTGCATTGGCAAATTGAAAGAGGGGAGTTCACTGCAAGATTTCAGGTTGGAATAAAATTAAGTATTAGAATAAATTTAAAGTGTTCTACCTTTTTCTGTATTTATGATGCATATTAACACGTTCTTCATAATTTTCCTTTGTAGGTGCTGGTATCGGCAGTGTATTTGGCTCTTTAGTAATAGGATATGCAAGAAACCCATCCCTGAAACAACAGCTTTTCTCCTATGCCATTCTAGGATTTGCTATGAGTGAAGCTATGGGGCTCTTCTGTCTTATGATGGCCTTTTTGCTGCTGTATGCCTTCTAAATAAGGTGGTGATTAGGACGCTTTTCAAATGTATTCTGTTATGATAAAAAGATAATAACCTATTCTTTAGACCGAAAAGTTTGTGATTGAAGATTTTGTGTCACTGCACTATTATATTCCTAGAGACTGCAGTTAAGTTTCCAAAGAAACGACTAAGGTGTGTTAGGGGATCCCTCCAGATGACCAGCTTGATCGAGTTCTTTGTAACTACCTGTAGTTCTCCTGAAGTCACAGCATCAGACAATTATTGTTAGGGTTTGAAATGGATTTTGTTTGATATTTACGCTGAAATAAGACTTGCACCGGGTACTAAATGGAAATATTGTCATGAGGTCGACATATGTGGCCTATATACAATGGCCCGTTTCATGTGGTTTCTGAGAGGGAAAAAAAACTTGTATAGATAAAATCATAAAATGTTTGTTTGTTGCTGACTATAGATGAGGTGATTGTCGTCAGCCTATGAGAAAACGTTGCCAATAAAAGGTATGTCGAGTTAACTTTGGTCTTGTGTTTTCATTGCTGAAATTCAGACGTGATTTTCAAAGTAAATTTTAAATTTGGATATGGTAACGTGCACGGATTCATGAGCGTGGTGATCACTTTTGGTACAACTTTGTTAAGGTGGCTTGATTCTACATTCGAACGTAGATCTCTAATTATATGTTAGAATAAAGCGTAACTTGACTGCCCCTTTACCAGAGACGCTGATACCAGATATTCACAGGTATGTCTCTGCTGTGAGGAAAGTGCCCAATTCATCTGCGTCCCTGGTAAGAGTAACGTAACTGCATCACAAAAATGATTATATTACCAATTCCACCTCGGGTTGTATGTACCCTCTACCAGGGCCGCAGTTATTATTGTGGACATTTTTTTTTTTGCTGAGGCGACAGACCAAAATTAGTTTCTATTTATCTAGAGACATATCTGTGAATACATGTGAAAAGTCAATCTGCCGCACTGGTAGAGGGTAGGTGGTTTGCACGGTAGGATATCTTGAGCAACATGGCGAGGGATTTCGGTCGGTTCACCCCCAAGTTCAAAGATGTTACAATCTATTTGCAGAATGAGCTGATAATAGAGGATAGTTTCCAGTTGACCCCTGAAACTTTAAGTGGGTCTGTTTGAACCAGCGATAGGATTTCTTATCTTAGTGGGTGTTGAGGGTAATTAGAACTTTTTCATCGTGCCTTAGTAACGAATACAATGCCGAGCACAAGACGCGTACGCTGGTGTTTTTTTTTTTTAACTTGAGGAAAAAACATTATTTTGAAAGCAGTCGAACTGGGAAGGAGTGTAGGTAAATTTACCTAGGATCCAGATCTTACCCATTAAAATCGTGGGTCCATGATAAAACCGATGTTCTTAACGTATGTGATGTTTTTTTCCCCTATTGTAACCCTTGTATTCAGATTGCGTAATTCTGATATTTTGTTCTATTCCATTTACGTGAGGATTCGAGTTTGATACTGTTCATATAAGTTTCAGCTAAGAGCAAGTAGAAAATCCGTTCAAACAAGATTTGAGTTAAAAAGAACAACAGTTTAAGTATTAAAATAGGTGTCGACTAAAACGAACATGTAGACTATCGTATACCTAATGCTACGTGAACTGCATTTCGAGAGAAAACGGAAGCACGGGTTGGTGAAAAGCAATTTAACTCGAATAAAGGTGATTTCTCCGCAAAAAAATATATTCAACTAATATTTCCCTGCGGTAAACAGTACTTTCCTGACACAGTGGCGGATTTAGGGAGGGTGTCAGGTGGGTCCTGACCCCTCCCCCCCCCCCCCCCCCCTCTCTTCAATTTCTGAAAAAAAATTACACCAATGGTCTTTTCTTGAAATTACAATTTTTACTAGGTGAATCATAGTTCTAAATCACACCAAATGGCACCGGTCGCCCTCTTAAATACCAAATTTTTTGGGGGCCCTCCAGCGAGCCCCAAACCCCACGCCAAGGGGGGTAGGGTCGGCTTTGAATCTGCACCCCCCCCCCCCCTCCCGCTCAAATAATCCTGGATCCGCCCCTGTGACACTTGCCAAAAAAGTATTACTTATCCATAGGGATGTTCAACAAGAGACTTTAAAGTAAAAATCGTGCGTTTAAAATCTTACACTTTATTCCTTTTAAGTCGATCATCAGTTGTGCAATTTGAGATTTGCAAACTCCAGACCCGTCTGCTTGGCGGATTAAGGATATTTGAAGAAGACGAAACTGGAACCAATTGAATTTTAACATCATGTTAAGATCTTTTCATTTATTTCTTTACTTATTCATTTTTATTTTAGCCAAGAAGGAGATTTAATTGACGACGAAATATTGAAGAGCAATAACTCTTATCTTAGTTGTAGAGTGAAGAAATGTTCAAATTCCCTCCCATTATGGATTTTTCAAACGCAACACCGGCGAATTTAAATGCACAGTAAAAACTCCTGTTTACATTGCGTGGTTTTTTTTTTTTTTTTTTTGCTTTGTTCAGTAGCAGGAGTGTAAGTGTAGCCGGGCTTATTATTATTTTGTCAGTGATTGGGATAAATCTAGTCACAGAAATAAAACACAAGTCTCAGTTAGTTTCCAGAATCTGTATTGAACTATTTCCCCGATAAATGAAACACCTAAACGGAGTCCGCTCATACAATTATTGGGCCGTCTCTCCTTCTATCCTAGAATATAAATAACACAAAAATAGTAATTATCAAAAATACCAAGTTATGTAAGAATATTACGTAATTCAGACGTAATACGACGAACACTAATTGTCTCTTATCCATACATACAACATGAGTGGTAGGAGCCTACGTGTAACAGCATAGGTCGCATTCAATGATCTTCCCATGTTAATGTACGATCTCAACTACCGCATCTACTCTCCTCCAGCGGAGGCTATTCGTTGGGTTCGTCACTTATCACTTCAATGCAGACTAACAGTAAAACAACTACCACTATTATGATAAATCAGTGTACTAAAATACAGCGAGCACACCGCACGCGTCAAGGCAATGCCAACCTAAACACAACCGTACTAGCGTTCGCTAATGACCCGTTACAAACATGACCTGACAACTATGACATAATACCCTGAGCGCCTTTGTTCTAGCAAAAGCGGCATTATTCATTGAAATGTTAAATAAAACGCCAGTAATTCATTCCTTTTAGAGCACTGTAGGAAACAACGCACAATCTATTACTGTATTAATGTGCTAACAAAAGTAGAAAACGCCAAGTTACGATCTATAGATGTCGGTAGTGCTTAACTGCATTAACTGGAGCTAGACTTTTTAACGTACGCAAAGTCAATTTTACATACCACTATAGTAAACTTGAAACTTACTTTAACTTTAAAGTAATAATTATTTACTATGCTTATTTTCTATTCTGTTTCGCTGGCTCGTTTACTCTAATTTTCCTCCGTTTTTTTTTTTTTTTTTTTTTTTTCTTCGATGAGAAATTTACTACTGGATACTGCTCCACGTTAAAGACAAAATGCGAAATCAGCGGATGAGACTAAAAACAAAGGAATTTCAGTGACCAATAAAATATTGGTTTCGCTCATCAAGGGAATCTGGCCACCCTTGACGCCAGTAAACGCACCAAGCCCCCGGTTAGCGAACAAAAGGGCATCGGCCGCTCCCTAGACTTCCATTGTGCTGACCCGCACATCTATCGCAATACTTACATAAGTTTTTTTTTTCATTTTAGCCAAATTGAACAATAATACGCCGCATATGATTTTGTTTTGGGGTTGAGGCAAATATTCAAGACATCGACAAGTCAGATGGTTTTTTTTCCTCAATCTATATCGGTTTAGCTGCTTCGATTTAAGCTCAGCTTGGTGTGTTGCTTCAGAAGAGCGCCTAAATTTTTTAGCATCTTGCGAAACTACTTAGAAATTTAGAGTAAAAATTTTGACTCTTCTTAGTTTAGCATTACGTTCTAACGTATTACAGACACGGAGCAATAAATGCTCAGTAAGGAAGCGACTCTGGCTAATTGAACTATCATCGTAACAACTGCAAAACTTAGAGAGGAAACGTAAGTACAAATATACCCCGTCCACTTCATAGTCCAACTTGGAATGTTCGCCACGGACTTTGAGTTCCAGGGTGCAAAATAAGCAGGTCCTTGATAATCTGCGCTCTGTCAGATAATATATGTCTAGCGACAATGGAAACCGGTGGGCTTGTTATCAGAATCGTCCTCGGCATTCTTGTGGCTTATTTTGTCTATAAATACGCCAAAGATTGGAGAGAGACCGTCCCCAAGCCAGGAGATGTCCTTGGAGACTTGAAGCCCATGGGTTCTGAGCGATTACGAGGACATACAGGGGAATTTAAACAAAGCGTAGTCAAGGTAGATCTAGGCTTTTCGGTGGAGGTCTCAGTCATTTGAGGGGCGGGTTGCCTCAAAACAAATCAGTACTGGATTAACTCATGATAACGTGAGCATTTTTAAACGCATGGTTCGTGCACACATACTTACACACACACACACACACACACACACACACACTGGTGACACACACACCACTTGATAATGTGTTTTGTTGTTAATGATATTTATCTGTCCTATATGGCATATCAATGTCACAGGTGCATGCCATTTCTGCCTCAAAATCTGTTCTCTGTCTCCTTTAGAGCAGATATAATCCGTGTATTGTGACGTTTAGTGCTACTAGAAATTAAAAAACACTTTCGAAGCGACAATTCACCTCGTTTATTCAACTGGCATCTTCGAAAATATAGAAATTGCTGTTTGTGTGTCATGTCAATAAAACCTGTTTAGTGTGACCTATATGTTCTAGTACCAGCATCAGTGGGTCAAAATATAGAACGCTATTTACCAGTCTTCCGTAGAGGTGGCCAAGTGCATATAAAAGCGGATGTAGTAACAGAAAAAATATAAAAAATTATTATTGACCTTAAAGGCAAAGGTGGCCATTGATTGTCATGTTCTGTTGAAATGTCTCATTAACAGGTTGCAATGGTAACTTTCTACCTTTTTGCACAACGAATCATTATACGGTAACTACGTAACTTTGATAATTCAGCCTTTTGGAACTAAACTCTAGTTTACATGAGCAAAAAAGCTACATATTTTTCCCGACCCACATTGCCCATTATATAGCTTCTCCGCTGTCTTCTCCAACTATAATTTTTAATTGTAAAAGAAAAAATAATAATATAATAATAATAACTTTTTTCTTAAAAAAAAAGAAGCTAAATAGCATTTTACATTTTCGGCTACCAAAACTAAAACATATATATCATATATTAATGAATTGATTATTATTATTTTTATTATTATTATTTTTATTATTATTATTATTATTATTATTATTATTATTATTTAATGCTGAATTACTGATGGATTGCATAGGCACAGACCTGTCCTTAACCATTGCTTTTCAACAAATTTATGAGAGAGAAAAGGATACGTGATGATTATTCTATTAATTTATTTTAATTAAATTCTACTTTGTTAGAAAATATTTCATGATCTATTTATCTTTTGCTAAATGTATTTTAGGTGACAGACGGGGTCTACGTTGCCATTGGGTATGCTCTGGCAAACTCCATTTTGATTGAAGCACCTGAGGGAGCTATAGTAGTGGACGTCACAGAAAGTCTTGAAAGTGCCCGCATGGTCTATGATGCATTCCGGAAAGTCACAAAGTCCCCAATTAAGGCTTTGATTTATACACATAATCATGCTGATCACATTTATGGAGGAGAAGTGAGCACTTCTTTGGTCTCTCTCTCTCTCTCTCTCTCTCTCTCTCTCTCTCTCTCTATATATATATATATATATATATATATATATATATATATATATATATATCTGGAACTGAAATAGAAAACTGTAGCGTTTCTTCCAAACGGATCGTTTAATAAGACCCTTTAGATGATACCTGATAGCTCGAATATTACCTTAAAAGGGTTTATAAAATAATACATTTTTTTTTTAACTGCAGGCTTTTCTGGAAGACCCAAAACATCCACCAGAAGTATGGGCACACCACACTATCATAGATTTAATGCGACGCAATTTTGAGAGGGTTAGTCGCATCACCTTCATACGTGCTATGAGGCAATTTGGCGTTTTCTTACCAGACCACGTTAATTCAGGGATAGGGCTAAAACTGAATTACGATGATACTAAGACAATAGGCATTGTAATGCCGAACAAGTTTTTGTATGGTGAAGAAAAGACAGTAAAAATTGCTGGTGGGTACTTATAAGTTTTTTTAGTCATGTATATATGTTTAATTTTGCTCGTCGACAATTTCATTCATTTTAATCAGCAAAATGGGGACTTAGCGCATTGTTTTATAATTTCTCAGAGGTCTGTTCTCTCTGAAATTGGCATTATTCCCAGCATTGTTTTAAAAAATCAACATTAGCTACAATCAGTTGGTTCACAAAAACGTCTAAGAAAGCCCTACTTAAACATGAAAGATTACCGTACTATTTTTTTGTTCCCATTTGGTATTGGCCTAATATTCCACCCAAATCACTTAAATCTGATGAGTTTATATCAATATTTATAAAATAATATAAAAAAAGATTTATGGTTCAGGACTGGAAGTGAAACTTCTCCACATTCCTGGGGAGACAGAAGACCAGATGGCGGTGTGGATTCCAGAAAAACGCGTCCTCTGTCCAGCAGACGATCTTTACCGAGCGTTTCCAAACCTGTACGCCATCCGCGGCACTCCGACGCGTGACTTACTGCACTGGGTGAACTCCCTGGATAAAATGAGGCACCTACGCCCTGAGTATCTCGTGCCTGCGCACACGAGGCCAGTATACGGTACGTAAATACAAATGTGGACGGAAGAGGTACTTCTGACATCTTTAATAAGCATACGGTCCGTGCGAAAAAATGCCTGCACGTGCCCTAACCCAACAATGTTAATGTCGATCCTAACGAAAATCTCTGTCACCTCTCATCCCTGTTATCTTGAATTTCAATTATATATTAACAACTATGGCAGACAGAGGATCTAGAGGATATATTTCTGATGTTGAATTAATTACATGTTATTCGCCAATATGACTTAAGACTGATGAAAATTAAATGTTTTAAATAGAGGGTTCCATCGGGTATTTTCGTTACCCGTAAAAGTCACGTTTTATTTCCCCCCGAGATGCGTGAAACGTTCATATCATGTAGGGTGGTCCGTGAGGCACCCCATTCCCGTGACTCGTGAATGGGGATTTTTATTCTTCGCTCTCCGTGAAACAAAGTCACAATACCAGGTGATTCGTGATTTTTGACTCTCATTATCAGTGAGATATGAACAATTTTTTTAATGTGATTTGTAGATTGATGTTTTATTTCCCGTGAACTGTGTGATCAAGTAATCTATCAAATAATTTCTTCCACTTAAATTCAGGTGAACAAAACATATTTGACCTTCTCACCCTCTACAGAGACGCTATACAGTTTGTCCACGACCAAACCGTGCGATTTCTTAACAAGGGATTCCTTCCGGATGAAATAGTCGAGAAGGTTCAACTTCCCGCTAGGGTGGCAGATCATCCGTTTTTACTGGAGTTTTACGGAACAGTTGGGTGGTCTGTGAAGGGGGTTGTCAATTCTTACATGGGATGGTTCAGCGGTGACCCTGTTGACCTCTTACCTTTGACACCAAAAGCTCGTGCGGAGCGGATTGTCAGGTTGGCTGGGGGAGTGGATTCAGCTTTGACAGCTGCTCAAAAAGCTCTGGATGAAGAAGACAACCAGTGGGCCTTGGCGTTATCAGCAGATGTATTTAGACTGTATCCCGAGAACAGAAAAGCAATGGATATAAAAATTCAAGCTATGAAAAGGCTGGCAGAAGTACAGACGAGTTCAAATGGCAGAAACTACTACCTTACCTACGCCTTGGAAGACGCGGGTGCGCTAACGATCCATCCTCGCAAAGATTCGCGAGAATCTATCATCCGGAAAGCCCCACTCGGGTACCTTTTCGAAGCAATGAAAGCTAAATTGAAAGCAGAGGAAGCGGCAGAGGTCAACGCTTCTTTGGCGTTCATATTCACTGACATAAATAAAAATTTCACACTGCACATCCGAAATTCAATACTGGACGTGGTCCAAGGAGAATCAGAGGAGTGGACGCATAGAGTGACGACAACTAGCGCCGTCTGGCGGGACATTTTGGCGGACAAGAGAAGTGCGCTGGCAGTCATTGCTACTGGGGAGCTGTCAGTGGAAGGCGGCGTTCTTGGCTTTAGGAACATCATGGATTTGTTTGAAAAAGACAAGGATTAACATTGCAGACCTCATCTGAAAATCATTAAATAAGAAAGTTTCTTATACTGCGCTTGGAGGAAATATGCATCTGTACATTTACAGCATTGCTGCATTCAATTGATTTTTTGAATGATATTTTAGATAAAAGGAAAAATTGACCTAAATAATCAAGCAAATAATAATAAAATAATATAATAATAATAAGACACTAAATCATCCATGTATTTTTTATTTTACATTTGTTGTCAGTGAAAAAATATCTATCTACATTTTCCAACCTTGACATTATACTCATCCTTAATCTTAATCTTAGTAAAAAAAAATCTTAACAAGTTTATGATTGGGCATCATATAAAGGTAGACACTAATTTCTAAAACTGTCTTTTAAAAGCATTAAAATTAAATTGCAATATTTACATTTATGTCAGTGTACATACTTCTAAAATAGAATTGTCTACACATTAATAAAGAAGCTTTCTAAACCCTTTTCTGGTCCTTAAAACAACAGATGGCCCCAGAGCATATCAGCAAGTGTATATAATCACATTTTTTCCACAATATACATATATTCATGTAAAATGTGTACCTTTCAAATGTTTTTTAAAACATAATATGGACAATTGTTACATACATAGCTTTGCCAATACTTGGAATGTGCTTCAAAAAAAGTCTACTTGTGTGTAAATTTCATATTTTGTGAAGCTGTATCTGTACACTGAATTATACATGTTAACAAGTAGCTGTTGTACAGCTAGTATGACACTGTTCCTGCTGATCCCATAAATATCAACTACAATCTAATGGAAGAGTATTAATATACACTACATAGCACTAAAAGCACTGTAAATCCAGATCTTGGGTATACCAATATGTAAAGGGGAGGGAGACTAATTTATGGTACAAAAAGCTAAAAAATATGACTGATAAGATGTAAAGCAAATTTTTTACACTGCTCAGACTTCAATGTTCTCATTTACAGATAAAGAAATATGTACAGAATATAGATTACTCATTTGTCACTCCTTAAAAGACAAAAGAAAATAATTTTACCAGAAAATGAATTTGGACTATATTTGTTTTAAAAAAATGTCAGAGAAATGTTTGTCAATGGCAGTGGCAATTTGCACAACACAGATGGACAGAGTCAACTTGTTTAACCTCAACTAAATCCTTATTTGTACACTTAAAGTGTGAACTCATACAGTCTTTCTAATTCAAAACAGCTGAAAAAATGAAAACGTATCAAAATGAGAAAAAAACTGACCAATAACACAAGAGAGCAAAAACTAGACAGCAGAGTCTTATATATAATACTCCTTCTTTGTTGACACTTCAGGCTGCCGCGTTGCTCCACGTGCAATGGCCTCATCAGCTTGATTCGATTCTTCTGCTCCTTTGGCCTCGTATGTTTTGTACTCTCCCTTTTCTCGCCTCCAGTATCGATAGACCAGGAAGGCTACTAGGATCAGTATCACAAAGACTATCGCCAAGACACCTAGAATAGATATAAAAATATGATCAGTCTGGTATAAATAATAAACACAATAACAAATGACACCGTTTTCTTAAACCCATTTCTAAAAGTTTTTTTATAGGTTCGATTTCAGCACTGCATGAAGTCATAAAGTACAAAGAGAGACGTTCCAACTGAGCAAATTTACATGGAATTTAACAGGTGGCTTAAACACAGAGAGATGAATTTTCTGTATGAATAAATTATAATCATTATAAATTTTATCTCAGTATATGAAATTTTACCTAGAAAATATTTGTAACTAAATAACTCAAAATTTTACATAAACACAATGCAGTATTTCACAAAGAAAATTTATAAACAGCCTGGCAGTATTATGGCATTATAGAATGAAATATCAGGGAAGAAAATAAAAATACAGAGCAGGTAAGTGAGAGGAAAAAATCAAGCTTATGTTTCACAAAATGCAGTGTTCTTTAGTGAGAAAAATATTTAAGGTGTACGTGAAGATGATGAATGTCTAAGAAAAATGCACCTCTAGTAAACAACAAGACTTCATTTGGCATGCAGTTAAGATTAATCTTGTTAGTCCACATAACAGAAAGCAGAACATGGAAGGGCAGACAACAACAAGTATTGTATCTCATAAAGGGAATTAGAGTAAAGTACAATAAGAAGCCTATATCCAACCATCCCTGAAATATTAAACACCCAATAATGACAGAAAAGACAAAAAAGAAAATGGTGTCGCAAAAAACAACTATTTCTTATATTACAGCAGGCCAGTAGCCAGCAGCATCAAAAGGAGGGTACTTTTTCCGAAAAAGTGGACCTTTTACAATGAAACCTTTGTGTACCTAGCTCAAATTTTAACCAGAATGGACCTTTTCCTGACAAAAAGGCTACATGCATGTACAGGTTCATCTACATGTCAAATTTGTCAAGAATAAAAGTGGTTCAAAAGATAGATAGATATATATATATCTGGGCCAAATGGCTACAAATTATGTGCAAACAATTTCATTGGACCTCCGTTTTTAATAGTAAAAAGTTTTCATTTAAGTTTCTGAACATGTAATTTACTTGTGACCAAGTCTGTCAGAGTGGACGAATGAAACAGTCTAGAGGTCAAACAAATGTGTGGATCTATCATAAATGAGAACATTTTACTACTGCATGAAGTTACTCCCCTGAAAGTCACAACATCTATCCATGTTGCCCTCAAATTAGCACAATTCTATTAACAAGACAGGAAAAGAACAGAACAGGTCACTGCATATTAGAGAATGTTCTAAAGGAAATGAAGGAAGAAAGAAATCTTGTTGTCCATCACCAATGAAAACACTATTCATATAAAATACCTCCCATACTGGAGGCTTAAAATGCACCTGGTGTTAGAATTGGCCTGTAGTAGAAAGAGTTTAATTCAAAGAAAGGAAAGAGCTTCCCAACACCAGTACAATAACAATGGCTTTAGTTTGTACCTCCTATCACAGCACTCTGGGCCTGGTTACTCTCCAAATACTGTGATGGAATAAACTCTCTCTTCACTCCTCTATCAGGGCGTAGTTCCTCTGGCTGGTCTTCATCTAGAACTTCTTCAAATCCACACATGCTCTCATTGAAGTCACCTAATAAAAGGAAGGTGGTGAGCCAACATAAAAGCATGCCAACACATAAACAAAAGAAGTATATAGCACAGGCACTGCATGGTGTCATGGTAACTATGGTGATATCATGGCAACCCAGTTCCTTGGTAACCATGATGGTATCATAGCAATGCAGTGTTCCTTGATTAATATGATGCTGGTGTTTTTCAAAAGGATTATGTTGTTACTAAACAATCATGATGTTTTTTCCCACAAAAAAAAAATCATCATTTCTCAGACTGCAAAAGACCTGCCTGCCTTTTCATGCAATGGGGATGCATTTCGAAAAGCCTCTGAAAACAAACAACATGCATGTCTTCATGCACACAAACCCATGCACATTCCAACATATTTCAGCAACTTATGTCTTGTACCTCCTATTAGAACTTGATTAGCAATATGTATTTTGTTTTTTGCAAAATTATAACTTGGATCTGCTGTTGGAGGCGGCTCCTTGGTTGGTCTGTACTCTGGTGGTTCAGGAGGTGGTAAAATCTCCTCTAACCCACATCTACTCTCTTTGAAATCACCTTAGTTGCACAACAAAACCAGGGGTTACATGTTCTTTGAAATTTACAGTAATAGAAGTTCATACAGCCATTCTAATTTCAATAAAACATTTGTTTGGCCAACAAAGTCATTCGACAAACTCATCCATTGTAGCCAAAACAATTAATTCAACATGATAAAATATTTACATTAAATAGAAGGCCTGCTATGAATAACAACAAATCTCCAAGTGTTATCTAAACAGTTTATGTTCAGACAGTGATAGTATCCAAATGATGAAAGCAACTTCATACTTACTTGCTTTAGGGAACAACTGAATCCAGTTTGGTCTTGGATCCCTAAAAGCTTCTTTTATTGGATAAATGGTGTCAAACTGCATGTGGTAAATACAGCCTTCAAATCCCTCCCCAACAGGTGTGGAGGCTGAAATAATAATAATAATAATAATAATAATAATAATAATAATAATAATAATAATGCTTATTCAGCCAACTGAATATGTATTAAAAATATGCATAATCAGTAATTACTTTGCTATCCCAGGTGTGGAATATTCACTTTTAGTGTTAAATGCCTGTAGTGTAGGCTAGAGGATAATTTTTATTTTCATTTAACTATTAATTTATTCAAAAACTGATTTGTCCACTGATGTATGCATGTAGCCCCTATATGATCAGAATTTAGAATCCACTCACTGTTCTTTCCTATGTACATATACTTGGGAGCATCCAGCTTGGTGTCAGAGTTGGGAGGCAGATTAAACGTCTTCGTGACCTCGGGGTACTCATCAACCTGCAGTGAGCAGCAACAACAGGAACAATAAATAAATAAATAAATAAATAAAAATAATAATAATAATATAGCAACAATGACATCTACAGAGGGTGTTAATGGTTTGAACTACTGGTAATGACTCCACAATGCCCAGTAACTGATAATAATATAAATAACATTATTTATCTATCTATTCAAAAATTACAATTACAGAGGATGAAGTTCTATTGCATTCATATTGTGAATATAATAAAATTTCATAAAACATGAGAACCAACAAAATTATTATCATTACATAAAATTGAACATGTACTAATATACTTGAAATTAAAAGTATAAATTTAAGATACAAGTTAGCTATTGCATGGTTTACATAGAATAAAAACATTATCCGTGGTATATAGCAACAAACTTTCATGCAAAGTAGAGGCAACAATTTGAAAAATACAAATGTACAAATGTATCAGAACATCAATTCTAAAATGTGAAATCTTTTCAATCAACTACTAAATGTTTTTCATTTATTGGATTGTGTCTCTATAGCAACAGATATTATCATACCTGAACATGCAGCACTCTTCCATTGTTAGTTCTCCATATTCTAGCCACATGCTGCTGTTTGTTATCAAAGAGGACTCCCAAACCAGGTGCAGTACTCAATTCCTCAAGTCCAAATCCCACCTGTATGGACACCTTGATACCACCTGAAAGTTTATTAGAAATGAAATGTTTCCTGAATTTGTGTCTCTGGGAATAACAACTGTCAAAAGTATGAAACTGACCTTTTTTATCAACTTAATTCCACGGGGTTCAAAATTGATCTACAGACTTTGCTTTTTATCTACTCAGCAATCAAAATATCCACCCAGAATTTCATTTTCAGAAGTTACTACACAAAAAACAAGGACACAGAAAAGCATTTATATTGTTGCATTTTGTTGACAGCAGATTTAATGTGATAAATTAAATGCCAATCAGCTAAAAGAAAAACTATCCTCCTCTGCTCACCATTATTATTAATCTCTACAGTCAAATACTCAGAGTTGTCGGCGTTTTGGATCTGCATGAGTATTCCTTGCTTGAGCTGTGTAGAGAATCCAATCTGGATGGTTTCTTCATCAGTGGACACACTCCCAAATGTGGAGTCAAATGTGTACAGCAACATCATGTTCCTCAAAAAGTTAGTGCCAACCTCTGAAAATAGGAGAAAAAAATAAAGTTTAATCAGATATAAAATGCAATTTGGCATATCTAATTTGGCAAGTAGTCGCATTCGTTAAAGGTGTTTTGTTGGTGTCAAGTTGCACATTATTGCAGCACATATTAAAAACAATTAAGCATGGCTACAAAATGTGGTGTCACTGATTCCTGTTAGGACAGAAAATGAAAAGCTTAGACAAATAATTACAACACTTTGGTATATAAAAAGTCATTTCACTATGTGTACTTTTTGAAAATTGGAGAAGAAAAAAATTAACAACTTACAGACTTACTATAATTTTTCAAATAATAAGGAACATTCAAATAAATAAATAAATGAAGAACTAATCAGCTGCTTCTGTTCTGCTCTTACCTCTGCCACATATGTAGCCTCTGTATGTTGTGTAGGTGCATTCACATTCATAGCGGTCATAGAACTCCTTACACACGCCATTATGCAGGCAGGGGTTACTCATGCACTTGCCAACACAACCTGAAAGTTAAAAATACTCAATACTTATACATTTAAATATCAATGAAAGCTTACAAGCATTAGGAAATGCATTAAATAATGATTCTTAATAAAATTTTGTATTTTTTAATTAAAATTTTATCTCAGTAAATGATTTACAAACACAAAAAACAATTACAGATCTGGTGAACATTTTAACAGTAACGTAAGACTATGAGGTACATGGCATCACATTACTTTGCAAACATTCTCCACACTGCAATGAGAAGGAACGAAACTCAAATGAATTAATACACACCAATTTCCAGTCCATATTTATACTGGTCTTCTTGCACTTTTTTCACCATGTCATAATTCACTCCATTCACCTGCAGGGCACGCATACAGCCAACAAATCCATCCTGATAGTCCACACCAGCCCCTGGAAGGAAGAAACAAAAATAACAAATTGATGAACATGATCTGTGTAGACCATATATTTTTCCTGAAGTCCCAGGACTACTTAAGAACTAACTTTCAGGATATCATACTGCAAAGGGAAACTTTCATGAGAAGTTCACATGGCCCATGTGGGTATATGAGCTACACTTGATGTTCAATTACAGTAACTGTGATATCCAAATTAAAACTTAGTACTTTCGGATATTGAATTATGTCAATGAAAAAGTACAAAACTTCTTAATTTGAATAATGATATGACTTTCCAATTTTCACTAATTTGGCTTTCGTTTTAGCTCCAAGCGAATAAATCTTAACACAACAAACTATGATTTCATTTGCATTATTTTAGAAACCAAAAGAAAAAAGTAGCACTCACCAACAAAAAGCCTAGAATTCAAGGCTAGTGGCCTAAAGCCAAGGTTCTGTGGCTCTGGAATCTCCACCTCAGACTGTGTGTCTACCTTCAGTGTCGCCTCCTTACGGTTCCTCTCCACGTGGACTGTGTGCCACTCATCATTGTTCAGAGGGAAGGAGGTGATCTTGGCTAGTGTCTGAATACCAGTTCCAACATCAAAGCGGAAATAGATGGTGTTTGCAGCTGAAGATAAATAAATTTTCAAATAAAACACAAGTATACATTTTAGCATGCTGAGCATCTAATTACCCTTTTTGAAGGTACATAAATTAAAAATAACAAGTGGATGTTTATATGAAATTTGTAAATAAGTGGAACAAACATGCATCAAGATCAAATTCTGATGCAAAAATAAATATATAACAGCAATTATAATTTAAATTTACTCACTTATTAGTCGGACCTCAATAAAGTCAGAGGCACCAGTGTTTTTAATGAAGATACCGGTCGTTGCAGTTGTTTTAAACTGGAAGCGGATATCCCATGATTCTGAAGCTTTTAGTGTGTCAAACTCCAGTGCTGCATCCATCTTACGGAATGTCACTGTATTTTTGAAGAAATCTGAAATATTATGAAATAGAGCATAAGCAGTTGTTACTTTTTCACCCTTAAGAGTTATTTTCAAAAAAAATTTCCTCAAAGCACTATAGGATGCAACGAAATATGCAAATAAAAATGGCATATTTTTTAAATTAAAGGCACAGTGTCATGTTTCTTGATCTCCTTCAATACTTTAAATAAGAAGCCACTTCAATATCTTAACACAGTAAACACATTTGAAAAACTGAAGTTAATAGAAAAAATCTCCAGCAAAGCACAAGCCAACTTACGATCATTAACACAAATCAATTGGCCCAGTGTGTATTTCCCTTCTTTTGTGTCTGTCAGAGTTCCAGTGTCTCCAAAGAAAAGCTCCATCACTGGAAGATGCTCCTTATACGACAGATACCCCTCGTCAGCTGTCCAATCCAGCTTGGAGGAGTCGCAGTTACACAGTCGTGTCTTGTCTTCGCATTGTCCAGTGATGCCACACTGACAGGACTCAGTGTCTGGCGCCGCGCCACCCCAGTAGTACATGCGTTGGTATGTGCGTCCAGTCCACCAGCCATAGGAACGTGGACCTTCTTCAATACCTGGAGGATTTAAAAAAATAAAATACTGTAGGGGCTATTTGTCAATACCTGAAGCATAATAAAATAATGAAACGAAATAAGAGCAAGCCTGAAGGATAATAACATAAGGAAGAAAAACACTGGTCAGGAACAAATTTAAAGTGATAAGAGTATATACTAATGTTAGATTGAAACTTTTTGTACATTTCAGAACTTCCTGGCAAAAAAGACCTCATGAAAAAAATGTTTCATCTTTAAGACTGATGTTAAATCTCTGCTTCTACCCAGGGATGGTCTGTCTTTAAATAGATAATTTGGTCCATTTCACAAGAACTTAAAAAACAAATACCCTATGTTTTAGACACTAAAACAGTTGCTTTAATTCACTGGACAACTACAGTTTATTACAATCAAAGAACTGGACAACTGCAGTTTATTATAGACCAAAGCAAACATCAGTTTTCAGTCTTATTAACTAGTAAATCCTATGCAAAATCAGTGAGTAACAGGGCACAAGAGTTTTAATAGCTGCTAGCTACCTGGATTGGTCATGAGTCTGGACTGCCGACACTTGTACTGGATAAACTGGCGGCAAGTGTCAGACCGCCGTATTAACTCATCCAGCTGATGTTTGTTGGCATCGTATGTTATGGCCTGCCGATACGATCCCGGTTGTTGGAAACCATTCACCGTAGTTTCTTGTCCATTTTGGTGCCCTACCCAGGTTTCATTTTCACCCGTCTCTGTAGGACAAAACGTAATTGTGTGAAAGTAATATCTAAATAGGGGATTATCAGAGATACTAACCAATTTTTCTTTTGTACAATTATATAAGAATACCAGAATACCAAAATGCTATGATTAAATGCACGTGAACTATACAAAACAAATTTTTGAAACATGGGTCCCAAGACTACAGTCACCTACAATGCACAAACCATAACATATTTTTGTGGCAAAAAAATTAAAATTGTCCTCCATCACAATTGCTTGTACCAAGCAGCTTGAAAATAGATTTCATTTTATTCACTAGTTAACTTACGTGTGAATTTGCAGACAACTTTGAATGGCTTCAATGGCCCAGACCCATCCAGGTCAATCATGGTCTCCTTCTCGGTCAGTTTGTATGTCCTGTCCAGCTGCTTAACCTCGTCACATGACACAGGGTGAGCGGCTGCAATATCACACAGATATAAATATAACACCAAGTGGAAAATTGGTGTAAACTACATATATACAGAAAAACATTCATCCTTGCACTTGTGAAGTTTATAAGCTTACTGATGGTAAAGAGAAACTGTGATGCAGTCTTTAACTTAAAACAGATATTTCATTTGCACTGCTAAAGAAGATGTTCAGTCTCAGATTTAGTGTTACACATTATAATATACTGTATAATGAATAATATTATATTATATGTCTATAATGTGCACTCTCCCCAGGTACCTCTGGTGTATAAGCTGAAATTAATTATTACTATTACAATATATATGCAACCTCTCAATATTTAAGTCTCAGACTGCAGGAATGAAAAAAACTCTTGTAAATCCATTAAGACAGGTTTAAGACTCAAGGACGACACATGACACATTCACAACTTCTTATCATATACAACAGACATGCTGAAGATAACGACTTACATGTGTGGCACACGGCTCCCGTATAACCCGTGCCATTGCAGGTGCAGTTGAAGGAATCCCAGGTCTGGGTACACACACCATCATGTTCACAAGGATTGGGGAGACACCTGGGGAAAGTGAGTTTTACTACTGTAACAGTGGATCAATTTTAAATCAAGGACTGGAGTCCTTCCATGGAAATAACTTTGTATGCAGCTTGAAATTCAGCCAGGCATAATATACACAAACATGAATAATAAGTTTTAATCTTATTGCCTTGACCTAAACATAAATTTAAAAAAGCTATGATGAAGGAGCACCCAACAAATAAAATGGACTTGTCCAACACATTTTTAAAATCTGACTTAAATTTTACAATACGGCTTTTACTTATTATCCAAGAGAATGACAGCACAAATCTAGAACTGTAGCACCATGCCAGTGGTTCAAGTTGCACTGTGCCTACCTATCTCTCATTCCACATGTCCCATTGGCAGCTCCAATATTAGTGCCAACAGGGAGTGCATTCACACTGAAAGGATTACCACCAATGGCAAGATTCCTCATACAGCCTATGAAACCATGCTGATCATTTCTGCCACCTATAGGAGAAAGTGAACAAGTCTCTCTTAAGTGCTATTTATATCATACTTGTAAGCATATTCTAAGCCAAAGAACTATGTTTCTCTCTACTGCCATAACTTAAAGTATCACATCTTAATTCAATTTGCAATTATAGTTACACGTGGTAGATGCAATTTGGACTCAAGCCATAATGATTTCTTTCTTATCTTATTATCCAAATAGCTAAAAATCATCAATTAAACACAAAAATTGCCAGTCAAATTTATCTTAAACTAACAGTCAGGCTGAAAATGATCTGGAACCACAATATATTTTTGTGGCCATTTTTTCTTTTCTTTTGGTATTTTGACCATTGTCTTTTCTGATTAGATTTTAGACCATCTAACAATCCTCTAGTTACCTCCAATAAGTATATTAGTGGAAGAGGTCTCTATCTGCAGGATTCTCTTGGCGACCCAGGAGTAGCCGTCCACAGTCAAGTTAATTTTGTTTGTCCCAATAGACAAGTCCACTGCATGCCACAGACCATCACTGAATGCCTTGTCAGTACTCTTAGGATCTGAGGAGAAGAGAAAAGAACACATTCATTCATCACAGTTACTGACATTAACTTATTCCTACCCTGACATTATAACTTTATCGTTGGTAAAAATTCAATAAACTATATAAAATATATTTCAAATTGGACATCATGCCTTAGCTTTAAGGTAAGGAAATAAAATTAGCAATCTAGGGGATTCTTTATTAGGCAACTCAGCTGGCTAAATTCTAATTAGACTAAACTTTAACCAAATTTCTGACTTAAAATTCTGGTGTGATGGACCCTGACTGAAGCAAAAAGTTTTCATTTTGAGCCTCTTTGTACCTATATTTTCAATAGTCTCCTCCACTATTGGAATGGTGGAGCCATCCAGGCTGCTCCTGCCTTTGATTTGGTACTGCAGAAACCCAGGCTTGATGATTTTCAACTGAGAAAAAGAAAAATAAATCAATAAATAAATTTAGTAATAACGCAAAATAAATATACTTTTACTGATTAGAATAATCACATTGATTATCAGTTTGTCCTAATCTGATGAATAAAATGCATCTACAAGTGTGGTTATAAACATGACCTATAATACCATGACAAGATTTATGCCATACCATGACTTTTCTAACCATGATGTGACCTATAATACCATAACATGACCTGTCTTACCATGACGTGACCTCCCTGCAGTTCCTGGTACAGCATCATGCCCTCTTCATTGTAGGTCCTAAACTCAAACTTGGCAGAGTAGGTGTTGAGAGCCCCTGTAGTGGTGGGGATCTTCAGGTGGGACATAGTACTGGGAAACGTCACAGTTTCAGTTATAGCTCTCTGGAAAATTAAACCATATTTTATTCACCATCTTAATAGAAAGTGTATGTTATCAATTTATAAGAAAATAAGGGAATGTTTTGTTATTTACCACGGACTTAAAAAATTTGTTTGAGAAAGAAATTGTATTTGGTGAATGATTTGTATATATCATATAGTTTTATACTTATTAACAAAATTTGGAACCTCCTATGTTTTATTTTGGAAAATTATGTAACTAGTTAATGTGAACCTAACAGTGAAAATATGCCCTCTTTGAAAGTGGGGGTAGCTGAGAGAAACTATAAGGAACTCATCATTTGAAGATAGTAGAAGATACAACAACAAAATGTACATATTAATTGAAGTGAAATAAATACACATCAATTCAAAAGCTCTAGACATGCAGAACAAAAAAAAAACTTAGTGAATTGAATTTTGACTTTCAGTATACATTCATTTAAAAACATTATGTGACAATTCATTGGGTATAAAAACAACTTTCAAGGATATGCCAATTGACAGCTATTACTACTCAGTTTAAATCTAAAATGAAACACGTCTTTGTTCAAGCAACCACTCACCCTGCAGCTGAATGCGATGGACCCCATGGTGTCATGTCTGGCAACCTGTGCCTTGGCATCACGGATCAAATGCATGGCGTTGAACACCACGTTCTCCATGCAGCCTTTAAAGCCCCGCCTCACTGTCATACCACGCTTTCTGTAATCAGGGGCTGCTCCAAGGTAGATCTATCCAGATATATAGTATAAATATGTTGACAATAAACAATAACAGGATTGGAATAGAGACATAGTTAAAATAATGGCAATGAAATAACCCATTTGATATTTTTAAAAATGACGGGCCTTTGATGAATCACTTACTGGACATTTTCCTACAGACACCTGGCCATAAAAAAACCATGATCATATTGCTCTGCTGTTATATTAGTATAGCAACAGAATCATATAACTCCCTACTTGTTATTTCACTCACTTTGGTTAATATTTGACATTCAAATCAAAATGAAGTATTTCAAATGGTAAACACACAATTTCAACTGCCTACTGGCTCTTTGAGACAACAGGAACTAAGAACAAAACAAAAACAATGACCAGCAAGTGAATAATTTCTTAATGTCAGAGACCTAAATGGCTGTAATTTTCCAGTCCAAATGAATCAAATATAGTGAAAGCTCACCTTCTTGTCCAGGTCCAGTCTATCAAACAGTCCATTGGCATGCTGGGTCTGGGTCAGTCTGTCCACAGTGACAGTGATGTCCTTTCTGTCTCTCAGGATTTCCACATCATGCCACTGATTGTCATCTAGAAGACTCCCTGTCTCTACACTTGTAGCCCCCGTCTGCGTTGCTATGGTACCTGGATTACATGACAAATTTTATGTTTATCTCTGAGATTTAGTCACCCAATTCAAATTAAATTTATTATAATTACTCATTAAAAGCACACTTTGCAAAAATATTAATTTTAAGAATTTACATCATCATATCATCAATAGGACAGCTACTTGTGGATTTAAAAATCAAATGCCTTAAGCAGTGATTACACAAATTATATCTTTACCTTACATCACAGAAATAATCTCAAAACATAACAAATTGACCAATACAGACCCACAGTGTATCAATCCATGCAATGGCTCAGTGGGACCCATTTTCAGTTTTTAGTTTAGATATTAAAATTTCTCAGTATAAAAGCTTGTACAGCATGCTGTTACTCGGCCAGCAAGGCATTCATGACACCATGCTGTATAATGTCTCTCCTACCTAAATCTATGCTAAACCTAAGGTGACCTCTAACCAGCTCCACAATTATATAGTCTCCCTGGTTGTCCTCTGCGAAAAGCAAGAGTCCATCTGGTTCGGTAGTACGGAACCTCATATAGAGAGAGTCTAAACGGGACTTGATTTCCCAATTTGGTTGGCTGAGGTCATACACAATGGCTTCATTGCCACCGAAGGTTGCAATATCAGAGGCTGGAAATCGATGAAAGAAACATGCTGAGTGAAAGCGTGATAAACAATTAAGACTACAGTGAGAAAGTGAAGAGGCTGGGAGCAATAGTACCCGTCTTGTCAGCTTTGGCCTTGGTGACTGCATTCTCAAAATGTGGTGTGTAGGAATGCATTGTGGTATTGTGATAGGAAAACATGGTCTATTTGGAATATTGATTAAAGTCCTCCTTAGTGAAATAAGAGTGCTGAAAAAGAAAACAACAGCAGGTCCTGTCAACTGGTGCAATGCTTCCAATTCTACATTTCAACCATTTAGTGTAAAAATAAAAAATATGAAAGGTAAGTTGGGTGTATGTGTGTACTTTAAGTACATATATACACAACATTTGCAAACTGTTATGCATCCTGAAAAAGTAAATATTTTAAGTACTGTGAGTTATACGCTATTTTAATTTGGGATAGGGTGTGTATGTGCTTTGGGGGAGGGGCGGGGGTAAGCTTAGAGATGCAAATCCAATCCACTACCATTTCATTTCAAACACATGCCATCCATGCATTTTATCTTACCCAAATCAACACTATACACCAATCTTCCACCCAGCAACTCTATGGTGAAGTAATCCAGACTCCCTTCCCCATACATTATAAGACATGATGGACAAAGACTCTTAAAACGAAATTTGATGTGGTCTGTGTACAGGTGGAGGGGGTTACCCCTGGGGATTGTGTAAACTATGTAAGAATTTTCATCAAATTGAACAGTGTTGGAACTGTTGGGTTTGAGTTTTGGACTTCTTTTTATTTTCAAATTGGCAGGTGAATCTGGCAAAGAAAAAAGAAAATGCAATAACAAAGTAAGAAAATTGATAAACACATGCCATGGATAGCAAGAATACATTGGAGATCACATCTGTTAAAAAAACAAAATCATAAATCATCAAAAATAAAAGGACTTGTCACACACAGTCACTCATTCTTCCTTCTTGCAAATTAAATGTTATTATCCCAACTTAACTGAATCTCCATTTCATTTTTAAACATTTCAAAATCCCAAAATTTTAAATCCTCTCTCTCTTAAAAATTTTGGAGAAAATGATGGAAAATTCCAATCTATTTATGGAATATAAAACACTAAGTAAAAACTGTAACACTCACTAAATCCACATCCGTAGAGTTCCACTCTCATGGCGATATAGACACTCCACCTCTGGGGGTTAAACCTGATGAACTGAGCTACAATGGGGGTCTTGAAGGGGTTGATCACCACCCCATTGTCATCACTGTTCCCAAAAAATAACTGGAAAAAATGGAATATTGTGATGAAATCAACAATATTGTTTTCTTTAACATATCTGATGATAATTACAAAATTAACTAGATTAATTAATGATTGTAATCTTAAAGGTTAAAAAATTTTCAACAGTCATGATAAGTTTAGCCTCAATTCAGCTTACAATGGGATGGGAGATTAGTTAAAAGAAATTTAAAATGGTATAATAATACATGCTGTAAGATTATATTTGTCTTTGATGCTAAAATATCAACATTGTTCATTTTCATTGGGGACTTCCGTTTACATTTGTTACGTTTAAAAATTTCTAGGTTCTGAGCCTGAAAGAGTAAGAATTATCACCATTTCATATATATCAGAGCCCCTGAAAGAAGTCATCCCTTAAGCTGTCTGAACCAGCCATGGCACTCACCTCTGGGTCCCCTGTTGTATCATCAGTGACAGGGATCCAAGTGATGTTATCTGTACTGTACTGGATGTAGTACTGACGGACAAAACGGTTACTTCCACGCTGACCCTGAGTGGACACGGCTGTCAGTGTTTTTCGCTCCAGCAGGTCTATTGCAAAGAACTGATTGATATCATTCATGGCAGCTTGCCAAGCTGAAATGAAAAATAGAAAATTCATGATCAGTAATAAGAATGGTCTGCTTTTTGTTCGCTTTTTAGCAATTTTCTATTTCATTTTAATATGCATGAATAAAAACCAAACTGTTATTTCTGATCAGTACAAGTAATGGGATACACCAAGCACAATGAATCTAAGTTGATAAAAGGATACATACTTCAGATTATAAATTTGAAACATTTCTTTATTCAGCAGTTCACTTAGACTTCTAAGACTATTTCACTCAAATACTTCTTTTAAAAATAAAAAGGCAACAAAATAGCACTGACAACACAAAAAAGTATAGACCATAAAAAGACAAAGTTTCTGGGCTGTTATGATTTTTACAAAGTAAATTTTAAAAAATCTTTATTTCAACTGAAGGGTGTCCACTGACCTGCAGGCCCATACACCCTGCCATCATTAGGTCCTCTCTCTGGTACACTGGTAGAAGCCCACAGCTGGTCTGCCTTGATATGTCCAGACTGCATCCCTAGGGGCTGGGGCCCTGGCTTCTGGCAGTCCTCTGCCAGCCCATAGATTACATTTTGAAATTCTGGAAAAATTTAATGATTGCAATTATTGAAAACTCTTAATGCAAAATGTGTTTTTTGTGAGTGAATGTGTGTATGTTCACGTGTGTGTGTATGCATGCATTTAGTGCATGAGAGAGAGAGAATGAGAGAGAGAGATCAATTTAAAATGTAGACATTACACAAATTGTGCTCACGTTCACACCATGCTGAAAACTTTCATAAAAGGTTTGGTGTAAGTAGACTTAATATACAGTTTTAAAGTCAAGATCAATCTTCAGACTTCTATGAAAGCAGTCCCAGTAATTGTATTCCATGACTCACCGCAAAAAACAAAGACAAAATGGGTTTAATCATTTTCCTGTGGGACTTCTAGAAGCAAACCAGCAACTAACCTAGCACTAATACACATCAACAGCCTGCAGCTCTCGCAGCTTAAACCTTGTTATTCTGGGTTATATTTCTTAATATTAGAGTACAGCTTTTGTTAGAAGACTTGCATTCTGCTCAAGGCCATTCCCATAGAGCCATAAAGCTGTCATTTGGACAGTCTCTGGCCTCAAAGGACGGCCAATATTTACAAAGACAGCTTGATGGCTTATGACATTTTGACATATTTGTAGTAGGACTCCCTGTAAATTGGTGACCAAGTTACAGATCATCATTTTGGATTCCCTGTACTCCAAATCCTTGGGAAACCCAATTCAGCTTATGTTAAGGAAAATTTGGCATGAGGAAAGGCCCTTACAACGGCCAATATGACAGTCATAAATAAATAAAGAGAAAAAAGTAGCGACTATTTTCTTCTTCATTTGACAATAATGTTTAAACAACTAAATCTGGAAATGACACTATTTTTAAATTTAAAAATTGACAGTTTCATTTAGGCAGGAAGTCCCATGTGTTAATCACTGCAGAGAGGATCTACCTGTCAATAACATCAATACACCCTGGATCTTTAGGGGCATTTTACAAAGAAAAAATTATCTAAGTTCAAAAACAACAAGCAAGACAAAGGATGCATCCCTTCAATTAAAATTGCATTAACAGTAAGCTCCTAGTCAAAAAGCATACTATCAACAGCTAATTTATAATAACACCTCACACCCAAATTATCCACATGCTAACCTGTAAATCTAATGTGATCAACATTTGCTACATATCTTAAAGGGCAAACTCTTTCATCTGTTGACATTGTAAATTCAATAATAAAAGAAACATGTAATCTTTCTAACTCAAAAGAGCAGCTGTGAATACAAAACAGCAGGTCACATCACCACAAAAAAATAAAATGTATGTGTGTTATACTGATAATTATAAAACACTGGTTTGCCATCACTGTGGAAATAATTAACTTGGTTATATACTGAAATCACATGTGGAATAAGAGAGAAAGGATGCCTAGCCAAAACGTTTTCAGACTGAATACTGAAATGTTTGTTTTTAATTTAGACACACAGCATTTAAATCAAAAGGGCAAATCAAGTTTTCTGTTCTAACAACTAGAAACAGACTGTGTGTATTTTTTCAAAGACACATTTCACCTCTTTTTTTCTGTTTCGTAGTACAAAACCTTTTTAGCACAGAGACTTAGGAGTACGAAATGCTAAACAACTATGCAGCAAATCCTTGCATTTTGAACACATTTATCATTATAATTAAACAGTTACATGGTTTAAAACAATGCAATATAAGCCAACTGAATTCAATGTCAATAAAATGCTTGAAGCCTAGCTGTTTGTGATCAGAATGTACTTAGTAAAATAAGAACTCCAGTATGGTATGGTATAGTATTGAATTAAGTAAAGATACATGTGTGTATCTTTGCAATGTTCAAAAACTGCATTTATAAACAAATTAAAACTACAAGATGATTAACCCTTTCTGGATCTTAGGTCAATCATTTGCCTATATATAAAATTAAACTCACAGACAGAAAGCATGAGATGAGTGGTTTGTATTGCAAATAATTATATTCAAACAGGACATCTGAAACCTCATCATAAGGTAATTATCACCTGTTTTTTAATCAAAATGATTGGTCATTAATCTTAAATATAGTTTGAATATAAAATAATGTCATTTAAAGTTGCTTGGTAAGATTTGACCGTTACAAAAGTGGTCGTTTGCGCGTTAAGTGTGCTCTTCCAAGGTAAGAATCAACAGGTTTCTCCAATTTTGGAAACACATTTACCACGGTTGCAGACAGGTGTGCTCCTTGGTTATTGCTATGATCTACTTATAACACCCTGTTAAAATTGAAAATGTACAGATATTCATTAAAAAAAAAAATAGAATTTGGGAGTCTGAAGGGGATTTTTTACTTTCAACACACCTGTGATTTACACCTGACTTCCGCCATTTTGGATGTTTTGAAACTGATTCACCTGTACGACATTCCATACTAATTAGCCGAGCTCAGAGGCGTGTATTCCAAACAAAATTAAATTTGATGCTTTAAATAGTAATAAATACTTACGTGCGTTAGTTTGAAGCACTAAGCAGCAGAGGAAAGGCGCTAAAATCGTCCAAGTTTTAAACATTCTTGTCTCTCTCAAAGGTGCGCCATTAACGTCCCCGCTGATCACGTGACCCGGTCTTAACTGAGTCATTCAAGACGGATCACAGTCCCATTCACTATTTTGAATAATACGAGCTCTCTGTGCTCTTTGGTAAAGCAATGCACAATGATTTAACTTTTTAAATTGTTACAATATGAAATATTTTACTTTTTGTTATTTCTGTTTGGTAAAAAACCAACCTGGCTTACTGTGAGTCAGTTGACTGGTGCTACCCCTAGTGGGAACTATGCGTATTAAGACTGGCGTTGTTTTGAAGCGACCCGCATCTTCAGGTCATTCGAATAAGTTCGTAAACACACAACCATCCTCTCGGCCTCAATTAAAATTTTAATCAGGTTGTAGCTACCCAGTGGATTTCATATATCCTAAAATAATGAATTTTGTTTTGAATTTTGATATTTACCACAGAAACACTTCCATCGTTTCACAACCTAGGTATGCGATTTATGAATAATGAATTGAATAAAATGAATGTCTTCCTGTGTACATATACACTCATTCTCTCTATACAAAGGTCCATTTAAAATTTTTTAAATTAAAAGTAAGCGAGTAGAAGAATTCTTTGTCCAAGTGGAACTTAACTTCCACCAGTCCACCAACTTAAAGAATAAAAAAATTACGATATTTTTTTCTGTTTTCACACAAAAAACATAGACTGACTAAAGTTTAAACCTTCTTTATTGTCGCTCACAGCATCATCTCACATTCTCCAATCGCTCTGGATCATTTTTACTAAAGTAGAAATTCAGCAACTTGTCAAGCAGCGAGTCTGATATCTAACGTCTCAGGTAGTGTCTCAGGTAGTGTCTTGAATGCTTATTTTAAATTACTCAATAAAAAGCTTGTGGCTACTTAAGCGGTGTGGACGGGTTTTTAAAAATTGAAAAACTTTCGTTATTTTTTTTTTATTTTTATTATTATTATTTTTTTTTTGCACGGGTCATTATTATTATTATTATTATTATTATTATTTTTTTTTTTTTTTTGTAATATTTTAGCTGTTGATAAAATCATCATTTCAGTTATATCCATTATAAGCAAGATGATATGGTGACGATATGGTGAGAGTCATGAAACATCGCAAAAACTGCATTCTCAAAGAGAGTAATTTTCAAAACCTTCGTTGCTAGGGATTGTGAAAAATATACTTGAAGTTAAGGACAAAATGTGTCAGTAAAATAAACGTGCACCTCTTAATACCCCTTTAGTAATAATAATTCGCGAATATTATCCAAAAGGTTATTTTAAAAACTCTTGTTACCAAAAAGGTTAAAACCTTCGTTACTATGGGATTTTCAGATTTTCATTGATTTAAACAAAAAGCTAGATTTAACTTCATTTTTCACTTTTCTGTTTTTCTTCATATGGACCTATGAAATGAGAATGAGTTCTAGACCTATTGCCTCCTACGGTCATACGTTACAAAAGTAAACCCTCTCTTAAAAATTCCTCAGTGTCCTTTTTCTTTATTTTTTTCTTTTGTGCTTACGTATGGAACTTCTTGTCACCCCTACCCTCTACCAGGGCCGCCGTTATTATGTGGACATTTTATCTGAGGCGAGTACAGAGAATAACCGTGGATTTAAGCAGAGACATGTCCGTGAATATCTAGTGAAAAATCAATCTGTAGCCATGATAGCGGGTAGTCATCCCCCCCCCCCCCCCCTCCTCTTTAAGCAAAATCATTTCTTTTCCCTATGCAGTTTTGATTAAATACGTTGTCTACAATGTTCTTCAACTCATCTAGCACAATCGTCGCAAGGTACATCGTTTTAAACCTCAACTAACACAATTGGGACTAACAACACCTAAAGCCCGCTAGTACACAGAATACGTTTTGCTGGTTTATTTATATTAGTAAGTTTTAACTCTCAGATAAATGTGGATTAGCCCTTATTATACATTGATCATTTTTCGACAACAACAACAACAACAAAAAAAAGAATATCTATTCATATCAACGACCCACTGTATCTTTTTAAAACATATCTTAGTGAAAAACTTTTTTTACTTACAGGTCTACCTTAACTACATAACCAAATATAGTGTGTGTCGACTACAATTGGAAATTACAGCTCTCACTACAAGGTAGCTGATAAAAGTTAAACATAACTTAAAAGTTAAAATAAAACAATTTTGTCATTCTAGAACCAGTTAAAAATTTGTATTTATTGAAATGGCATTGTGTTGAAAGAAAACGTCTTTACAGAGGTAGTTTAATTGCACCAGACATGTACAGACACAAACCACAAAATGCGAAAGAAATCAAAAAGTTACAAAAGTTACTCTCCTACCGTGTCAGAGTTCCTTAGCTCTGCCGTGACCAGGATTCGAACCTGGGTTGTCTCGGCCACAACGAGAAGTACTAACCACTATACGATCACGGCTTGAGTGAGAGGTGGTGAAATAGAGCTTTGTTAAATTTAAAATTGCATAAAACCTAAAATTTAAGTGCTAGGACAGGTCAAGCAATGACCCGCGTGAAGAAGAAAGTTGTTGATTTTTTTTTTTTTTATCTTGAATTCTAGTTGGCGCGAAAACGCCAGATAGGATACCTATAAACTTAAATGCACAACTCAACTAAGCTCCTTTTTAGATAGCATATATATATATATATTTAGTACCGTGGTCATTAAAACCTAATATGTTCGCGGTATAGTAACATGTTTTTGTAAGCATAGGCCTACCTTTTTAAGGTTCTGTTTGATTTATTTTGACACGAAACATTCACAACATGCAGGGCATTAATCAAATAATTTTACTTTATATCTCCAAGCAGTTTTTCGGTTCGTACCCCTTACACTTCTCTTTACCGTTCTCGAATTTACTAATACAGCCAGTCTTGTTCATGTAGGGGTCAAAATGAGACCAAAAGACTAAGTGATGCTTCAGATTCAGAAATTCAGAAAAAAAACATGTTAGATAATGTCGTCATTTGCTTGACGTGACTTACTTCACAGTCTAAATCAACCCTGATGAGTGAAGAACTTTATTGCTTTTGAACAGATTTAAGGCCTCTCAAGGTATGGATTAGTAATGAGGACCCGACACAATCGTCTTTCATTACACTCGTGAACGCTTGGCGCGAAGTTGCGCCGAGAGCTACGTATTCTAGCAGACGATCTTAGTTACAGACCGCACAGCTCCGTCTGCTCGGGCGCGACCGATACGTTTAATGACAGTGCAACATGACGGGAGTTATGAACATTATGAGCTGACACACATGAGAAGTGAAGCTCAGAGTAAGCGATTGTAGCCTGCCAAATGATCGCTCCGACAAGCAGCTTCCGGGGCTTTCATCAAATAGACTGGTAATAAAAAATTAATGTCTTTGTGCGACGGGCTCAATCAAAATGTCACCGCTCGATATCTATGGACCACTAGTAGGGCGTTATGATTGGAGCTTCTTGAATAAGCGTCCGAGGTTTAGAAAGCTGCAATGTGCATAAACAAATTTATTTCGGAAGATAAAAGAGAAAAATATGGGAATGGTCCGTCAAATTTATTGAACAGAGAGAAATTAATGAGAGAGAGTTTCAGTCAAAATATGTTTGAACGAGAAGTTTTCAGCCCTCGTCTTCTTAATGCACATCAATCTAAAAATGTTAAGGCAAGCACACATATTTTTCAAATTTGATAAATGATATGCAAAAGACACACCTGCAAATAGATTTAAAAGTCCACTAATGATAAACGTTTTTTTTTGTGAAGACATTGACTTCCTTAAAAAGCAAGTAAACGTCTCGGTCATCATTGAATCACTCTGTTACGCTACTTATGGCATTTAATACTTAATGATAACAGAGTCTAGATCGGTCAGTTGTCATTGTCTGCTGGTCAACGCAGACACTCCAATATTAATAAGCTTAGAATCCTGTAAATGTGCAGCTTAGACCCACTAAACTGTTTTGTACCCTCTACCATGGCCATAGATAGATTTTTCACTATATACTCACAGATACCCCAGGAAGTCTCTGGTTATATTCTGTACCTCAACGAAAATGTCCACATAATAATAACTGCGGCCCTGGTAGAGGGTACAGTTACACCATAGCGTTCAGAGTGAGCTAGTTGTGTGTTCACACAACACTTTTTAAAATAAATAATAAATAAAGTTGTTTCCATTACATCGTAAAGAGACTATATCTCGGCGTGAGGCAATAAAATCGACTTTGGATTGATTACGTTCGCGGCTATTTGTAGAGTGATTTTATATCATTTGTCAAGCTGCATCGGTACGTGTTATGCACTTTTAATGGTCTGCAAACTCTCAACATTTTATATTTTTTTCTTTTTGTTTCTGATCACCCTCCCATTCTCCAATGCCTTTTCATTTCCAAATCAATTTAAACCTTCAGGTGATATATCTTGGGTATAATTGTACTACAGCGGGGAACATTAGCCTCGGAATACAGTGACTGTACAGACATTTTCGGGTGGTGCTGCATTAAGACAGAAGCAAATCAATCATCTGGCTATTCTCATTGGGTAGTTGTAGTAACTTCTACACTCTCTTAGGTATATTGCTGAAATATTATTAAAAACGTTTAATTTCAATTTTTGGTTGTATCAATGAGATTTACTCAACATTTTCTTTGTTTTTAGACAAAAAATTATTTATTCCACTGGGTCTTAATTTATTGATTTATTTAATTTTAATTAAATTTATTGAGCGTGCACCTGAACTCTGTTGGAGAGAGCGTAATTAAGTCACCTAGGTAAATCAATGTATTTACCTTTGTGTATACAGAGGGACCTCTTCTTATAAGCCGATGAAATCAAAGATTAACTTTAGTCTAAGCCGCAACAGTAGTCAGCAGGGCACGTCGTTCGTCTTTAATCTGGATTGTAACGCGGCAGAATTGATTGACTAAAAAACTGAAAACTGTCGTATACAAGGAGAGGATTTGTTAATGATTGGACAGATTTTCATCGTGGCATTTAGGAACTAACTTTGACAATTGAAATTTCGTTATACGTATCAGGACGAGTGAAAATATAGCAGACACAGCCTTTAATCACCTCACAAAGTGAAAAAAAAGCATTGCTCTGTGCGGTTATCAACTTGATATTGCTATATTCATACCTTCAAAGTGCACTTTAGAGACTCTCTGCAATGATTGTAGGTTAGGATTTCAGTAGATGGATTTTCATCGGGACAGTCTTTGTTTCTACGCACTAGATGTCACAGAGAAAAAAAAACTGCCATTTAAAACGCTGGTCATAAATTGATAATAATTAAAAAGGCGACGAAAAACAGCAGCATTTCAGTACAGACGCGGACAGCAAACTTGGTTGCTGAATTTAGGCGGACGGAACTCGACTTGTTCTGGTCGTTAATCAAAATCTACTGTCCTGCAACACAACTACAAGAGGAACGAAACAAATACGTACAACCTGTGATATAGTGCAGGTGATTGAGGTGTAACTAAGTGCGGTGACTGGCAACGCCTAAGTAAAATCCTTAGCTCGTAAGGAAAGATCGCAGTGCAGTTTGAAAAATTGGTATATCTTTACATTTTTACGAAAAAAGAGAGCACTTGAAGAAAATCAGAGAGCGGCAATAACTATTGCAAATTCTTTGTGAAGATATTTGATTGTAAAAGGCTGTGCTCAACTCTATTAACGTCCAATAATGACGACAGTGGCCACAGTATTAGCTCCCGGTCATTTCTACCCTACCAGAAAAGGTGCTGACCATTTGTCTCCAACCTACCAGTCCAGCGTCCTCCATACACCACTGAATACAAGACGTATAACGGCGTGCGACAAAAAGTAAGTTGTATTACTCTACTCTGTTATACATGTATAACAACTCTTAATTATATTACTCTACCTGTGTCGAAAGTTAATACAGTGAAATATTATTTGACAGCCAATAGAGTTAATTATACGTTCTAATTAAAATAATTGTATCGTCTTCCAACAAACATTGTGTCCATTTTTAGTTTTTTTAATGTTGAAATCTTATTTAGAGTGACTGAATGTATATAAATATATATGGAAATCAATCTAAAGAGTGACACAGAAAATGATACTGAATGTAATTTTCGTTTTGTTGGTCAGTTGGATAAAAAGGGTCCTTCAAAATCATATAATGACTTCATATATAGTTTTTCAACATGCCGAATAAAAAAGTGCTTGAAAACAATTTACGTATATTCCAGTTTAACTTAATAAATCATTACGGTTGCAGACACCTTTTTCAGTCTTGAGCTTTTTACCTCAATGTGGTGTGAGTATTAATGACGCCACAGTTCATACGTATTTTGTTCCTAAATATCAGTGTATTTGTATAAAAAAACGATATTTTTTGTATTTTTATTTCATGATTTAACGCAGTTGCAATTGTACATGGTACCTGAAAGGCATTGAAAAATCTACTTGAATAGAATTAAAATGCTTGATTTATTATTATTTTTTCCAGTTTTGAACGCCATCGATCAACATCAGTATGGGAGCCCAATACCCCTATGGGTATGGGCCGAGAGTACGGCGGCATGGGGCGCGTTAGTCTTCCAGATGAACACAGGCCCAAGTGTGAACCTCCCCCGCTTGTACAGAAGGGACATCAGCACTTTGGCTCGGGGATACACCCATTTCCAAGGTCAGTTAAAGATTCCCAGAAACTAGTAGTTTAAACAAAATTGGTAGATGAAAAAGGCCGAAATTATTATTTTATCGCCAAATAAAATAAAACATCTACCTCAAGGCAACAAAAAGGTCACTGTATCTGGACCTTTTACACGGTTTGAGAAGGGTCCAAAACATACCACACTTTCTGCTTTTCTAAGATCTGTTTTTGTAACCTCTGTATCAAAACAAGGAGTTATAAAGCTTTAACTTTATAGCCGAACAGGTGAAAACACTGCTATCAAAAACAATATTATTTGTCATATAAAAGGGGGGACACTATGATAACTTGAACCGCTTATATTTATTGTGAATCAACATACTCAGTTAATGCTCACATCTTAACAGAAAATGGAGAGTATTTATTTAAAAAGTCATAATAGCATGTTCCCATTATTCTCGGATAAAAATCTGCATTGCTTGATTTAATCAAAATAGTTCAAATAATCAATCTTTTGACCCCACACCATAGTAAAACTTTTCACCAATAAAATCAGGCGGTGCATTGGCGACCCTCCAATCAATACGCTCCGTGCATTCGTTACTTGGGTGTATTATTTACTCTAAATTAGCATGTGAAAACGCGCTTAGTTACCACAACGCTACCAACCGAGATTCACTAGATGTAAACTCTGCTCACAAGGGAGACACACAAACCGGCTCCTAGGCAAGAGCCAAAGACAGTTACTTTTAGGTGACTTTTGCCACCTTCATAGGAGCTCAGAATGACATCGATGAAGTTTTTCCCCAAAGTGGAGGTTATTCCCAGCGTACCTCCAGAATGGGGGACGGGAAAAATGAAAGATGAAGATGAAAACATATGGGCCCCTCGAGGAGCAACCTGGCAATATCGGTGAGCTGTTGTAATGAATGGCCTGTTACTAAGGTGGAGACTGCAGGATTTTATCCAAGTCAGAGTGAATGACACTAATAATTAATTTTACCACTAATTAGGAAAATACATGTAATTAGGATTATATGTTTTATCTGTCATCTTAGATATGTGATCAATTTGTCAGCTGAATACAGAATCTGGCAGGCGTTGTAAGAGGCGGTTAATGCGTTAATGATATCGTAAAACTGTACGTAGGTATCATAGAAAACTATCAGACTGATTAAATACATTTTCTGTCTTAATCCATTCGATATTATATCCCCATTTATGACACCACAGGTCATCGATCATGTAGAGCATATTAACGTTATTAGGCATAATGAGACCTATTTGTGATCTACTGAGTATACTCAGACTTAACACGACTAATATATGTCATTGTCATTGAACTGTTGGCAGTATTTGTGACAGGTGTTATGAGGAGGTTAATATGGGTTGGGAGCTTTTAGCCTGTCTTTATCGCTTACATAATCATAATTTTTTGTTATGTGAAAATATTAATGTCTTGAAAGATGTGTGGCCTCCAATAAGACATATTAAAATGACTACATTATTATTATTTTTTTCAATTATTGTGCAATATTGTATCTTAATGTTTCAAATGTGCACATATGGTTCTCAGCATGAACAATATCATAATATGATATTTGATTTTTCAACGAATCAACAGAATAACTATCTACAGGCCCGTAGCCAGCAATTTCAAAAGGGGGGTTCTTTTTCTGAAAAAGTGGACTTTTTTCAATAAAAAAATCATGAACTTAGATCAAATTTTACCCAGAGTGGACCTTTTCCCAGCAAAAGGGGCGGTTCTTTCGAACCCTCCGAATTCCCCCTGGCTACGGGCCTGATCTAGCTTTATTACCTCACCTTTATTGTTCAGAATATGCCAAAACAGCACAGTCATAAATTTCCCTGTGCAGTCAGGTCCAAATCACAGAGATTAGATTGTTTACTTTTGGTTAATATGCATACATCTCTTTTCAGAGGTCTTCCAATTGAACAGTTTTATGACCTGACTAAGATTAAGAAGAGCAATGTCAGGTTGAATGATCAGCTGTAAGTATACACAGTCAGTTATAAAAACATATTTTATACTCAAAAATGCCTCTTACTAGTACATTTGAAAAGTTTTGCATAATGCACAGGTATATACACAAGTCCATTTAACAAGACAGGGCCAAAACTTATCACTGAGCCATGTGCTAAAGTGCATTTTTATTTCAGGGTGCCAAATCCAGAGCACATCAACATTGCCCCACTCATGGTAGACAAGCCATTCCCTGCCGAGCATCCATATACCTCCCACATGTCACGCCATGCTGTATTCCCCAAATTTGATTCCCCAGAGGACAGAACCAGAGGCATATCAGCCAGAAACAGACAACCAATACATGCTGAGATGCCTGCCACCCCTTATGATGTCATAATTGTGCATAAAACTAAAGGTAATATAAGCATTAGTTTAAAAAGTAAACATAAATGTTTTTTGTGTGTATATATGTGTGTGTGTGAGTTTGTGGGTGACTGGGTGTGTGGTAGTCACTTCATATTGTAGGAAATGAAAAATATCCTTAGACATTTTAAATTGCAGTAAATGAAAACTAAATTAAAGTGCAGACAAATTTGATGGTCAACACTTGTTCTTCACAGTGGCCACAACAGTCAAGTAGAACTGGTTGAGATACTTTAAAGCTGGAACTTTTTATCACTTTGATTTGACATTTCATCAAATAAATTACTTTAAAACTGAAAACTTTTTAAAAATTTGATTTTGCATTTTATCAAATAATTTTCTTTAAATTGAGAACTTTTTATGACATATAAAATTTTATTTACTAAATAATTGTGATTCTTACCTTACATAAATTATCTTTGTCTAACTTGAATGAACATGTGGTGTAGTGGGCAACTCCTTTTCTATAAATGTATTTATTTATTTCCAATATCTCTTATTCAGGCACTGGTGACCGACATGAGATCCAGGCTCTGCCTCCAGAGGGGTTGAAGAGAGGGCTGACCTGGCATGGAGAGAATGACTTCTACCAGGTAACATCTATTCTGTTGATCTGTTTCAGTACTTGTACCTCTTTGACTGTACGTCTTTGACTATAGACAGGCCCCTAGGGAGGGGGTTGGAAGGGGAGAGGAGGCAACCACCCTTTTCCTGAAAGAGATCCACTCTGCATCAAAATTAGATTTAGGTTGGATGCTGTAGCTGCATCTGGGTTAACTAAAGGGGGAGAGATGGGATATGCCTAGTTTAAAGCTTTTCTAAGACGTTATTTGTTATAAAAGAAAAATCTCATTTCAGGAGCCTAAAGTCCATGGACACAAGCCGCCATATTATCCAATTCCTCCTAAAGTGGTGGTACCAAACTTAAAGCAGCGTTCTCCAGAGCAAACGCTCTCCCCCGCCACGGCTAATGCACTGCGTAATGTGGAGCGTGAACAATGGCAGACCACCTACCAGCAGAATCACACTGGTGCGTACCTTCTTCTGTGGTTTATTTCATTTTTTTGTGATTGTTATCCAAAATATATATTTTAGTTTTTACTCACAAGATATGATATTTTTTAAAGGAAAATGTTTTTGCGTTTTTTTTAGAAAGTAAATTATTATACTTCTATTACCTATTCTATAATTGAAATTGATCATATAATTCAGAAGATTAATATTGCTGTGAAATTCTTGTTCACAATCACTTGATTGTGCAAAAGTATAGAAGGCTAATTTAAAAATGATTGTTTACGAGACCCTGTGCAGAAACTTTTCTAGTCCCTGCATTTACTGGCTTAAAGCAGAATTTAAACAATTATTGAATAAATTATACTGCCACATTCTCATTTTTACTGGCCTTTGGTGTTAGCATTGCAGACTTATAAAACTTGCCCTATTTTCCTTGCAGGCCTAGGTCCTACCAACCCTATGAACTTGGACAACATGGGTGAGAAAATAGAGGGATACAATAGCACTGGGTATATAGACGATGATCTGGTAAGAGTTAGTTTTATTACGACATGTTTTCAGAAAAGAAATGAATATGTAATCTGTTCATGTTTAACACTTGTTGAAATTTATTGTATCTGTCCCATTTATTCTGTAGCGCCTTTATATATATATATATTCATTTTAATATTGAGTGGCACGCTTTCACAGCAGCAGTGGTGCATTTGCTTGCAAAGTATATCTATCTTGAAAAATCAGTATAGAAATGTATTTAGTTAAAAGAATATCACACATATTTCCACCTGCAATGTAATTTGTATAACGTTTGAAAAAGTTTGTGCAATAAGAAACAAAAAATAAAAGTCTCAGCCAGTTTTTCTAAAATAATTTGAAATAAAAATGGAAGTGTATAGCAGAATTTAAAAAAAAAGAATCCAAAGGTAATGTGGAATTTATGATGTGATTATTTGTGAATTTTTGTTAGCATGTTTAATATTTGTCCATTAATTCAATTTCAGAAACCTCGTTCGATCCGTACTTTCGATCCTCCTCGTCCTTTTGAAGGTCGCCTAGCCAGATCCTTTACTGCCAAACCTAAGCCACAGGCACCTATGGCACCAAGCCAGTCTAACTATAAAAGGTTTGTTTATTGTAATTTCACTGAGGAAAATGATGTTTGTGTTTGGCTATATAGTACTTTTCAACATCGCAATAGTCTGTCCCTTGTAGTAATAAGGCCAATAACTTTGATCAGGACAAGAGAAAGCATTGCTTTGTAATATTGGACCAATATTAAATGAGTGAAACTTGCCAGTACAAATGTAATCATCGATATATTTTTATCTGAAGAAATGGAAGATACACTGTTTTATGTCCTTATTCATCTATAGAACTTGAGTTTGATAAAAATACTTTAGTGAAAACATTAAACTCATCCCTATAAAGTTTAATGGCAGTTTGTAAAACTGATAAACATAAAACAATTGGCAACTTCAACAGAAAGATGATACTTGCACAGATGTGATGAAAGCGGATTTCCACAAATTGAAAAAAAAATTACCTGCTGCAGTAATGATGTCATATGAAAAAAATGACTTTGATGACAGATAAAGTGAGATTGCTTTGTGGTTAAGATCATCCACATAATGCACAACTACTCTCAGTCATGGAATTTAATTATTTCTAGGAAACCAACATTGACAGAGAGAGAAGAAGACCGCTTGCTCTACGGTAAAGAATATGTGAATTTGCCTGAACGCAAATACCAAGATACAACAGGAAAACTCAAACATGAGGATGCACAGTGGAAACTGATGAATGACACTTTCCACCCAGACCCTCAGCTACAGGTATCAGATAGAGAATGAAAACATTTTAGCCTACGATAATGAATTAAAAAAACAAATAGATTAATAAATAATTAAATAAACAAACAAGCTTGTATAAGCAGGCAAAGAAACTGATAAATTAATAAATAAATAAATAAATGGATTACTGAGTGAGCAGAGAAATGAGAAAACATACATCAAACAAGCAGAGAAATGAATAAATTTAAACACACATAAAACAAACTTGGTCAACAAATAAATAAATCTACTTTTTCTTCAGACTTTGGAAGATGCTCAAGGTAAACAAGAAGCAGTTGAACTACCATATCACCCAACAGGAGCTCCCCCCAAGGAAAAACCTGGTTCGTACTTAGACTCTCTGCGAAAGAAACAGCACGATGAGCACCAACAGGTGGAGGCACAGAATCGCTGGAAGCTTTTAGAATCTATGAAGCCAGAACACGACATAACTCAGCTCAATCACAAACTGGAAAAGGCAGATACTGCAGACCACCCTCCAGTCTTCTACAAACATGAGGGGAAATTCAATGCAGAGAGGGCAGGCCTGTACAAGACAAGCTACAAGCCAGAGATCCTCGAGTACCAGATGAATAAAGAGGAGCTGAGTGGACCAGAGCTTCTTGATACCAGGGAGTCCCACAAGGGGGCACTGCATCTGACAACCCCCTTGAACGGAGAAATGGATGTAATTTTACAAAATTCACGGACCCAGGTGACAAAGGTTCCTATGTTTAGTGATCGCCCTGATGCAAGAGATGTCATAGAACCCTACCAATACAACGTGGAGGTACAAAGACGCTACCTTCACCCAAATCAGAATACTGCCGATGTCAAGGTACAGGAGAATGGCATCATAAACAGAGAAAGTGAAACAGGCACACAGTACAACACCCACAAATTTCTGGAGGAACATGAAATCCCCCCTTTTGCACGGAATGAACCATTCCAAGTGATGTCCAAGGAAAATAAAAAACTGAGTAATGTGAAACCATACACTTTTCCAAAATCTCCAGGTAAAAGTGTCCAGTTTTCTGATAATGTGATGGTTGCTTCAGGAGCTGGTGCAGAGCCTTTGAAACTCAGCAGTGCACGTCTGTCGCCAACTGGTGAATTCACTATGACAACAGAGGAGGATCAGTATCCGTGGCAACCAGCCAGGCCAACATCATCCAATCCCACTCAGTATGCCAGTGCCCATGCTCAGTATTCACCAAGTAATGATGCAAACAAGACACAAATGAAGCAGCCTGATGGTACACCAGCAATGTTTGACACTAGTTTCACAAGTAACCAACCCCTTTTTGAAGCAGCATGGGAATCAGAGACGGGGGCGAAACATGGAATGTCTAGAAAATCTCGAGACCCAGTTCAAGTCCAAGATCAATTTGCCTCATTGTCAACAAATGTAGCACCTGCTGGGATTCAAAACACCTTTGCCTACAAAACTTCATATGAAAACCAATTCCCTGTGTACAGTGACTTGAGTTATAAGAAAGATAAAATGTTTGATTGGAAATATAGTTCCAAGCTACCTAGGCAACAAACCAAACTTTTAAAGATTCAGGACAGTTTTTCCAAAACAGAGGCCATGAGGAAATTTTATAATAAGTTCCAGGAAAACAATCCTGATCTTAGAGAAAATGTATATCGTGGTAAGACCCATGAATTTGGAGGGATGAATGGCCAGCTCATACATGGTTAATCAAATCATGTTTCTGTTCATTTTAAGATGGGTTTACAATATATGACTGGACTTAAGAAGTATACCAGATTGAAAATAATGTTCTTTTTAGGAAGATTGAGAAAAAATAATCAGTAAACATGTAACAGGGTATACATTAAGGCATTTTTAGGTCTCAAATTTGCTCATTAAGTGGAGGAAAATATGCAGTGATAGCCAAAATCGAAACAAAATGTTTGCTCAATTCAAAAACCTGTGATGTATTATAGTATAGGTCTGTAGACAACAGCTGAATGCTATACACTTTAAGCTCAGTATTTGATATGCTCAAACTGGATTAGATAGATCTGATGACCAAAGGTAATAAACATCAAGGTTTTTTATTTATAGACAGTACCTCATGATCAGTAATCAAGTAGGAGCTTGCCATTTAGGTTGAGATGGGCAAATAGAATGAAGAAAAAATTTAGAATGAATTATGTGAGGTAAATCTTGGTACTGTATAGAAAAAGATAGATCTACTGTTTAAACAAACCAAGAAAAAAGCCATGACAAAGATATTGCTCAACACAGCATGCTCATTGGTCAATTGAAGGAAAAGGTTGTGATATTTGTAAGAGTACAGCTCATTGAGCAATAAGATACAGTAAAGGGAGTTTGAATAGGGCCCAAAAATTGCAGATGTGAATCTGTCTGGAAATGCTTACAAGTTTGCTATATTTCTGACATTTTATGCGAGAATACAAAAACTGTCATTTTCTCAGCTTGGAGCAGTAGTCATAAAAGCTCAGGACAATCAAAATTGCTGTCACTGAATAATGAGCAATACTGCACAGTAAAGTGAGATTGTGAATTTGACATTTTGATCTGCAACATCACCAGAAACTACACAGATATTCTTTATATATATATATAAAGCTGTTTACTGTCTTTGCAATTATTGATGAAAAATCAAATGTGTTAAGTAGTGCATTTTTGAAAGAAATACATCAAAAGCTCATTTAATGTGATCCAGTATTCACAATATATATAAACCTGTAACTTTGTACATAGAATATTTTTTGGAAAATGTTGTCTTGCCATTGTTTATAATGGATAACTTTTTTTTCCTTTGTGAGCCACATTTATATTTCACATGAAATGTTCACTTTATATCTTGTTAAAGCAGCTGCAGTGTGTCATAACTGGAGAGAAAATTGTGGTATAAATGATACAACACACAACAGTATAAGCCCATTACACGATATTAATTGCAGCTTATGTAAGAAATTTTGTCACCTTTTAAATTTGTCAACAAATTCACTTTCAATTGCATCATTTACACTTTTGCCTTAAAAGATTATCTTTATTCTCACAAGAAGTTAAAATCAATTATCACCAGAGTACTTAAAATGTGTAATTTACGCCCAGTTGTTGTATTATAATATCTATCAGCATTTCATACTCCACTTTTGACATGCTGTTTTATTGATTGGGTTGTAAAAAATATAGTAGCCTAAAAAGCGAAAATCATTGCTATCTCCTCAATCGGTAGGATGTTTACGCCAGTGGGAAAATCGTTAATTCTCTAATGCAATCATTTCATTTGCTTCATCTGTGACATAAACTTATGAAATATTTATCTTTTCATTTATCTTCTAATCTGGATGTGTACTCTATCAAATTTGCTTCACTTGGACAAATTCATTGCAGTGTAGTTATGATTCAATTACCTACTTTGTGATGTTATTTATGACGGCCATCTGTTGTTGTTTTGTTCCATTTCTCTCCTTATACCAATATTTCATACTTATTATATTGGATGAGTGAATAAAGATTTTTTCATTTTAATTTATTAAGTCTTTTATCGTTATGCAGAATTTCATTACAAAAACAATTTTAGCCTTCTAAATAAATTACAGCTTTTTGTAAAAATGTGCCAACCACTACAGTTTTAAGCAATCCAAGCCAGGATTTTCAATGCTTTTTAAGTGCATGAATCGCTTCTCGTTGAACTCATCTTAGAACAACCAATGCTATTAAAACATATTGACAGATAATGATCTTATTCAATGTCACAAATATCATGTTGACCATCCAGTCTATCCTTGGTAGTTGGCCATCTTGACAGTTTGAAAATAACGCCGGTTCACTGGCAGCATACACTAGTTATCACTAGATCACTGCACAAGTCTCATTACATCCAAGACTTGAGTCAAGGAATTTGTTTTTCAATAATCTGTGCTTTAGTGCGGGTTTTAGTTTTTCTTTTCCGAAATTGCTAGAGTTGAAAATTAGTGAGTGCCAGAAAAGGACGACTGAAGGTTTGTAAACTTTTGGAAAATTCATTAAATAAGATCCTGTCTTTGAATACTTTGATTTAATTTTTTCTGACAATATCCCATATACAAAGATATGGATTTTTAAAGAAAAATCCATTACTATTTTCAAAATTAGCTATGAAACTTTTTGGAAGAAATCGAATTTCATATGAAATTTCAAAGATTGATAGTTCATAAGATTCAACTATAGATAGCTTTTCCTTTCTTTCATTTTAAGACAAAAACAGTTGTTTTCTTAATAAATGCAATATTTTATTGATAAAAAAAGATTTGATAATATACCAAACAAACATGCTTTTATCTCACATATTCAAAAAGAAAAAAATCTTTAAAAGAAAAATAGTAAGATCATTTCTTATAAGGTTGAAATTTCTCACAATTTTTCAAACTCTCTACAAATATCATAAAATTGCTTTATGGCAATAAAAGAAAACTATGCTCATCTTTTTTCCAACTCTTCCGGTAATTTGCTGTTCATGAATGACGGAATTGCAGATCACAATAAATTTAAAATCATCTTTCAATATGAGAAACTTTTCAATGTTACAGAGATAACTGGGCCTCTCTCATATTCCCTCAAACTTTTTAACCTACCATTATTATCAAGCCTTAAAGACTTTACAGGTATCTGGTGCTCATAAACAACAAAACACAGATTTCAGGAAATAATGAGGGCTCGTGTAAAACCACTGAAATTAGGGAAAGAAAGAAAGAAAATTTGGGTTAAATTCTGTGAATTATTTTCAAAATCCAGAGCATGGTGCATTGCATTTAAGTGTTGATCTAGTGGCATTAACACATAAGGATTAGCTATGCCATTAAAAAGTCAAACTCATCACTGCAATTCCAATTCTATATAAAAAGAGCAAAGACATATTTCTCCATGTGTCTTTTCCCAAAAAAGATTTTTTCTATAGATCAGGAATTTTCAGATTAAAAATTATTACGATGATCAGACCATTTTCTCTTCTCATATATATGTATTAAAATAATCCTCATATCCTTTCCTAATTGCTTTTCCAAGGAGAAAGGACAAGTGATATGATTAATGATATGATACAATATGAATTACTATGTAGACTCTGTAAAATCAAATGCCTCTTTTATACAGCTTCACCATGGCAGTAACTTGACCTAATTACAAATAACTTGAAATTAATTACAAATTAAAAATTTAAGTTTGGATTTAATTACATAGTGCCTTAATACTAAAATCTATTGCCTAGTCTACAGTCTACTTACTATACCCTATAATGACAACCTGAGAGTAAGAAAAAATGCAAAATTTAATAATATATTTATAATATGTACAAAAAAAAATCCAGGTAAAAGTACTTTATGATATGTGATAGACAGATATTTCTTTATCATCTGTTTTATATATTCTGCCTACGCTCTGTGATCGTGTGATGTCACATTAACTAAATTAGTTGATTTTACCATAAAAGCAACATGATAGTAAACCACAGGGTGGAACAAAAGAAGTGCTTAAACTTTTCTGCCATGCATAATAAAATACCAATTACAACAGACATTCAATAAAGAGTTTCAGGATAATCAAAATTGAATAATCTTTCATTAATTTGACAACTGGTCAAGTGTCATGGCTATGACGAATACAAGGATTGGAAGACACATTTCTGGAACTAATATTAAATCATCGTTTAATAGAATGTGCTAAAGAACCAAATCCATTCCTCCTTTAGCTCCTAAAGTAGGTAATCGTTTTTAATATGCATGCTACACAAATAAATAACTTCAATTATCAAATAACCACAAGAACTGAAACAAATACAATTTTAAGGCAAATCTTCATTCATAGGAGTGCATATTGATTTACCAGACAAAGGGCCATCTTACACATTCTGACAGGCACATACTAAAAAATCAAAACCATTTATGGAATCTGATCAAAAGGCATGCATTCTTAAATTTGATAGGCACTTGAATTTGCTAAAAAAATAAACTGAACTGCAATAATTAATAAAATACTGCATCACAATTAACCTTCAAGCATAGTAGATTTAGAGACCTCGTCTTCATCCAGTTCTGAGACAACACAAATTTGCATAGAATTCCCGAGACAAGTTAAAAACTTTCCATTAAAGGGAGGGGGGGGGGGGGGACAAGATCCTTTAAACAATCCAATGGAAAAAGGAGGGATAATCCTTATGGCACTTTTCTTTCGATCTTAAAATATAAGAACAATTCCTAAATATATATATCTGTGTATGTATCTTTATGTCTAATTTAAAAACTTATGATTTCAAAACTAAATTTTCTCTTTTACCTTCAAAGAAGGGATTTGATAATAGGAAAACACTGATAAAAAGATCTGTTGATAATTTACTTTCATTCCAGTCATTTGTGACCCTAAGAACATACTTTCTCTTCATGCCTTGCACAATAAGAATATAGATATATCTGCCTAAAATAATAAAATAGTAACTGGGACATCTAAACTTATATCATCACTCATATAGAAATATAGCCCACTCTTCCTTCAAATTCTATCAAGATGACTTCTGCGCCTGCTGTGCCTGAAAGTTTGCTGCAGTTGCACTAGGGGGGCCGCCATGCTTGTTTTCCTGTGTACCAGCCTGGGCTGCAGCTTGTGCTGCGGCAGCAGCCGCTTTTTGTTGTTGCTGTTGATTCCACTTAGGTAAAATTCTCCGCCTAGCATTAACAAACCAGTAATTGATCTGGTTGATTGTCAGGCGTGTTTTACGCACTAACATGTCTTTTTCCTCATCCGTTGGGTAAGGCTTGTGCTGATGCTCTCTTAGCCACTCTAACATTATATTAACAGCCTGGAAGAAAATCCACCTTGTTGAAATCTTATGTTATGAAGACCTTCAATGAAGAGATACACTAAAACACAAACATTAAATAATCTGTTTTGTCAGTTTGTGATAATCATTTCTTTCAGCATAATTTGACTAAAAACAGGACCTACAGTAACAAACATTTTTTCTCTTGCATTTACATTTAGTTTTATATCAAAGTAAAGAATAAAACCTGTGAAAAGTGGACCATGATTTTCTATAAAGTTTCTGACCTCTTTTGGAAGCACTGGATGCTTCCGGACAGTTGTTCCAGAATTTGATACACCAGATGAAGTGGCTCCCTCTGTCATTTCTTTCTTCAGATGGCCACTGTGGGCTGCAGCTTCTAGACCATGCTGAGTGGAATCCACAAGAGGCAGGCAAACTGGGTTTCCATCTTTGTCCTAATGGTAGAGACAGTATACACTCTTAAATCCCAATTCTCTGGTGCTCATTTCTGACAACAATTTATTTATAACAAACAAGCATGTAAAACGAAGAATACCATTCATGTCACCTCAAAATTTTCATAAAGATCACAGTCACACTTAATTACTCAAATTTGTTTATCCATCCATCCACTAACACACATGAATGCATGTGCACGTTTGCACGCACCTTGCCCATGGTATCCCTGACAGATTGGTCAAACTTATTGCAAAATTCTTCAATGGCAGTGAGTGGACGACTCTTTTTCAACCGCTCATCTTCTTCCTTCCTCTTCTGGATTTTCTCTGAAATTTTGAAGATTTTACACAATGAGCATGAAAATAAAACTGGCAACCTAAAAATAAATTTTTCCTGTTCTATTTAGACTGTATCACTTTTACAGATTGCTTTTGTAGAATTTCCTTCTACACTGATATGTACTGATGGTGTTATATATATTCAACCAACTTATAAGTCCTCGTACATAATTGTATTGTAATTCACTCAAAATTTGCTCTAAGGATATGCTGACTAGGTTGAAAGCCAAGTGTGTTCAATTTAACTTCTTTAAATACCAATGGTATTGGTGACAGGCTGACATGTGTCAGATGGGACTTACCTATGAGAGAGCTGTGAGCATATCTGAGAGCATCCATCAACACACTGTCCACTGCATTGTTACTTTGATATTGTCCACTAGGTGGCGTTCTCTGTATATAATTCTGTAACAGCCTATCAAACTCCACAGGCAGGCTAGATATGAGTTGATATGGAAACGTGGGATTGTCAAAGTTCATGTCTGCTATGATAAGATCCCGTAACAATGGGAAGAGTGGGTGGGAGCGGAAGGCACTAGATTTATCATTTACGATTCGTTGCATGAAGCCATGTTGTGCTGGCGTACTATGCGGCAGATTTGGAAATTGCTGCACTGCCATTTCATGAGGTCCCATCATCTGATGTTGTTGTTGTGGCGGCGGCGGTCCCTGGCGATGGGAATCTCTGTAACTTGTAAAACTGGGACTACTGAACTGGTCTTCCATGTTGTTATTTTGAGAGTCACGATACCCCATGAAACTGGCGCTCTGGAACTGCTCTGGGATAGTAACACTCAGACCCTGCTGCATATGAGCAGGTACCCCTCCATTCTGAGAACCAGGGTATCCTTGAATTGAGTTACCTGAACCTTGTGACCCAGGGTACCCCTGAAGGGTGCCAGCTCCTGCCTGTGGTCCGGCATGGTACCCTTGCTGGGTACCAACACCATTTTGTGACCCAAGATATCCCTGTGGAACATTCACCTGTGATGCCTGGTAACCCTGGGGATTCCCTGCAACACTTTGTGGAGCCGCAGGGTACCCTTGTGGAACAGCGCCACTTCCATTTTGTGAGGCAGGGTAACCTTGAGGTGTATGGTACCCTTGATGGGGCATGCCACCAGTACCCTGTGGACCATGGTGATGTTGGTACCCTTGAGACGGTGGTGGTGGTGGTACCGCCCCAGCTCCCTGTGCCCGCACAGTAGAGTTGTTACTGTTATACTGTCCTGCTGGGATTAAGGGAGGAACCTGATTTAAATGTCTCTGCTGTTGTTGTTGATATGGGGCTTGCATCTGGTGGCCCTGTCCCTGCATGGCAGGAGAGGCCATATTGAGATTCGAAGCACAGGCCAAGTTTTGCCTGTTTTGATATCCAGTCATATCCTGCTCCATGTTGTAGCCACTCTGCTGCTGGGTGTTAGTGTCAGCAGCACCCCAGTGAACAGTCTTTGCATTTTGTTTAATTTTCTGCTGTTGTATGTTATAGGGGGTGCTACCTGCCATGCCAGGGTGCTGCGTCTCTCCCCTGGGGTACTGCTCTCCCTGGGGAACGCCCAGTTTTCCAGCCAGCCCAGTGGCAATCTGAAACTCTAAGGTTCCATCAAAAGTCATCTTATCGTAACTCAACGATGACCTCCTTCCATTACCGTTCTGGCCATACATACTGTTTGGCTGGGCAAGAGGGGGAGGGGTGGTAGAATATGGCGTGTACTCAGCTCTGGATGACTTGGGCATCATTTTATGATGATGTTTACCAGGATATACACCACCTTGGGAGGCATACCCAGGGGGTTTAACATCACCAGTATACCCAGGGTCCTGATTAGCAGGGTTACCAGATACAAATGGCTGGGACGTCTTCTCTGGTAAATCCAAGAACTGTGACGTTGATAATGACTGTGGCGTGGAGGTCATTACATTGTACACTTGCCCGCCAGGAGACATCGGTGGAATGTTCTGTTGTTGTGGCTGCATCTTGGTTGCAGAATATGGCGGAGGAGGGACTGCCTTTTGCGATGGAATCAGATTAGGAGGTGGCATCATCTGCTGATCTCTAGTGGGTGTGTGCACACGACACTGGTGACTGCCGTGATATGTGGGACTTTCACACGAACACTGAGAAGCCAAGGAGCTCTTTGAGCCAGCAGTTGCATGAGCACATGACGATCTATTCTCCATGCAACTACTACTACCAGAAGAGTACGAACTACCGGGATGCCCCCTACTGGAGACGGTATGTAAGCTCTCCATACTCCCATAATGATTTGAGAATGTCACAGCAGATGAGCAACGACTGCTCATGCTGTTTAAGTCACATGATGAATAGCCATGATCTGACTGGGTCTCCACCCCTGTTTTAATGCTGTCCATGCTCCGACTGTGCTTCCCTGGGGAAAAAGGTTCTGATTTCACGGAGGAACCCATACAAGAACTAGGTGGTCTTGAGGATGATTGTGCTCCTGTTCCTACTGGATATTGCGGGGGTGGAAATCCTCCTTGATTTCCTCTGTTTTGATTGGACGGTACAATCCCCTGACGTTGTTGTGAATATTGCTGTTGCTGTTGCATACATGATGACAAAGCATTGGGATGACCTTGACCTTGGCCACAGGCTGACCTCAAAGTGGAGCCATATGTCCCAAATGGACCTTTACTTGAACTCTGACTTTGCGAAAACTGATTACTTGAAGCCCCAAAAATATTACCCATACCCTGGTTACTCTGTTTTGTAGAAGGGGCAATATCTGAACTTGCCATTTGGTCACCACCAAGAGCAAATGAAAATTCATCTTGTATAAAATCCATCTCTATATCGGCAAAGTCAAGTTCCATGCTGTCTTTGATGCCCATGTCACTGCAGATCTCATCCAAAAGCTCATTGTGAATGCGTTCATTGCGACCAAAGAACTCGTTAGAAGATCTCCTCTGCCGTTGGTGATGTTGTTTTGTCTGCATGTGCTGCGTGCCTGCAGGTTGAGGTGACTGCACATGTTGCTCTGTGGGATCCTGTGTGGACGCAGGTGTCGTAGGAGTGAGGATATTTTCATACACTGTGGTAACACTGGAGGTGCTGGGACTGGCCACTGCATCCCTGTACTGCATATCCTGAAATACAAAACATACAGAGATACAGTGCTGATATAACACATAAATATAACACCATTTTCTTAAAATAAATTTTGTTCTAGGGATAACATCAAATCTTTTGACCGTAGGAGAAAAAAAGGGAAATTTAGTACATAGCTTCTTATTTAAAAATCTGCAGCCTGCACTGCAATCATTTTAGCCATCTGACCATTCAGGACATACTGAGGACATACTAGCCCAATGCACAGACAGAAACAGTGCCCAGAAACTGAACAGTTTTACAAAATTTTACTGGGATGGCTTCTACGTTTTGACTTTGATATGTAGCCCTGGGAGCTGGTGATTACATGCCAGACTACAGACAGATTGTCAAATTAACAACAATCACATACAGCTGCCACAAATCTGTCCATCACTTCCTTCTTGATGTTTTCTTCCTCCAGGGGTGAACTCTCCCCAGGGCTGGTGCGTGAGCCGCCACTGTCAGCCATCTTGATTTCTGCGGGTGAGGGGTTACTACTGTTACTAGCACTGTCAGCTTCACTCATTCTTCATGTACCTGGAATGAGAAAACGTGGAGATTCAATAGCTTAAATGAAGAAAAGTTTCACAATTTCTTTCCTCATTAACATGGTGTAAATCAACGCACACATTGTTAAATTAAATCAAGTCACACCTTGAAGTAAAAACTGCCTACACATTCTGAGGACATGCCTATTTCAAAGCCATTTGAAGTAATATTATTCTTAGTGTTCAAAACCCTACGTCAGAGCTGTCTGACACCTGCCTACAACAATCTGTCCCACCAAAAAGCCACTGCATTTGAACTGTACACCATTAACACTTTCCAGACAAAACACAAGCTTCCAAATGACTTCAGTTCCTACAGCAGTTACATACCTTTAATCAGCTCCCTTGTTTCAAACACCCAGTATTAAGATAAATATATTTAAACCGGACACAAATTATGAACTCTCTTCTGTACCCTGGCAGTCACAGGGGCCCAGGTTTGCTGGGACAACTGATGCTTTAGCAGACTGTGCCAAATAAAAGACAGATTGGCAATAAAATGTATATTTTCTCCCAACTTCTTCCTTGGCCACTGGCACTTAGCACAAAGAGCCAGTGTCGGTCTGTCTGGACAAAATTGCCAGACATCTGTTCAATTTGCCTCCTCGGGTGACCCGTTTTCACAGAAAAATTCTCAAAACTCACCTAATTAAATGAAATAACATTGATCTCTCTCCTAGTTTCTACTTGTAACTGATATACAAAAATTCCCTGGTAGTCACAATGGTTATACAAAGATGACAATATATCCAGTCAAAGATCTTTGACACTTTTAGTGAGTGGAGAACTCCACAGCTCTAGAACTCCAACATCAGACTCCAACATTCCGGGTGCTAACAGGAGACGTATTGCCCCTCAGGGGCTGGTATCAGTTTAACATCCAATTCAATCTATTACATTCAATTATACGTTCAATTGCCATCTGTATGGTAAATGAAACCTCACTAGGCAGCTGTTATTATTGACACTGATCATAAATCTCCATTTTACTATGATATAGTAGATCCAGTCTCTGGTGCAGGCTGAGGACGGAATTCTCCACTGATCTTAATCCTTGTTTCAAATTTGTCTGAAGCATGGTTTTGAAAAGTTTAATTTTGATTTGTTTAATTATTTGAAATAAAACTAACATGCAAACAAAAACAGCTGAATCAACTTTGGCTGAATCAAATTGACCAAAAAAAAAAAAAAAAAAAAAAACAACAATTCAGCCATATTTTATTTTAGTTCTGGGTATTCAAGAAAGAAGCTTCATAGATTTGTTACACAAAGTCATTCAGCCCTGTGTTTAAATGGAGAATGGATATGCTTCTCTCATTTAGTATAAAACCATAACCTTTATTATCACATGTACTACTGAAAAGCATTTTCATTCTGATATCTTACACAATGGGTGTATTTTCTTTTTTTTTACTCTTTCTTTGTCCCCAGAATAAACTACCTTATGCAGCAAGGTATGTAAGTACTGCAAAAACACATCAATACATTCCCTCATTAAAGTCAACATGTGGGCTTAATGTCTTGAAATTAATTTTAGTTTTTTAGAAATTTACAGAAGAATATAACCCACACATTTTCAACTCCTTCACCCACTTCTGTGCCCTTTGAGCCTCAGATTTCATTCATAGTTTCTCACAAATAGACAAAGTCCCAAGTGTTACCGCAGTGCCACTGGGAAAACAGATGAATTATCACCAAAAAAACTCATCACAATAATCATTCACAATTGCGACAAACTGCTTGTCAAAGGCACCTACCCCCATTCATGATTCCGGTCTATAATGATACACCCTAGAGCCCAAACCAAGCATAACTGGGAGTCTGACATTGATAATACATTTGCATGGCACAAAAGGATAACACTTAGCCCTAACTTTAAATGAGGTATGGTTGCAATCACACTGCATAGATCAATATCAGCTCTGAATCTACCCCATTAATGTAAATAGTTGTAAAATGCATAATAGTGTAATGAATTATAATTACATTTCCTTTGCATATTTTCATCTACCTACCCATATGTATGTGCTACAATGAATAAATAAAGCATCTAATTGTTAAAGAGTTCTGAACCATTTTCCATAAATTCAAGTCAAATGGGTTGCTGGTAGCTCACAAGCACAGGAAATTAAGGGGGCTGAAGATTCACAGGCTCAGCCGCAGTTAATTATCTGGCGACAGCACAAGATGTAACCATGATAAAAAACAAGTCGATAAGCTGCCCATAATTTAACTTAGTTTGTAAAACCCGTGTATTTCATTACGTCCAAGGGATATTTTTCTGTGATGAAGTTGGCTACAAAGATGCTTTATTGGATAAGTTCTAAAAAACTTACCACTAAATATGTTCCCATTTAAGTTGTGTACAATTTTATATATATATTTTTTGTCCCCTGTGACAGATGTTTCATGCTAAATGGACAGAGTTAAATAAAAGCTTTTCAACAAATATTCTCAATTATTCTGAAACCTTTAAGTCTGGATAACCAAGGCCCTAAAAGAGGGCTATCATGTTCATTAATACACTGGGGGCTCCCTCCTACTTCCTCTATGGGGAAAAACTCTAAAATACCTCTGCTTATTGAATTTTCAATGCAGTCTAAATATTAGTGTACACACTAGTCTCTGTAGGTAACGTGATGAAAAAGTGTAATGTTAACCGCTGGCAGTATAGTATGAGCAACAAACAAATGCATCTTTACCTAAACCTGCTAATACCACGTTCCATTACATACCTGTGACATTCTCTGATGAACTATGCTGTCATCCCTATTCACTTCAACCAGATAGATTTTGTTAAACAAGATCAGCAAAAACCAAAACATAAAACCCCACCCATAAATCATTATACTGTCAAATAACAAATCACAAACTTTTAGAGTACATGCTCTGTATGGAAACTTAATGGTCATTTATCACACATTAAGTATGGAGATCGCACGTGCCTCCCTCAGCCAAAGGGCTATTAAGTAGCCCATTAAGCAGAAAAGGTGGTTTTCAACAGGACATTCTCTGCAAACGGTGTCACCAGAAATAAACACAATATGAAAACATCTCCACATATGACTTCAGATAATTACGACATTTTCCCCTTAAAAATCAACGTATTTGTAATGCAAAATAAACACAACTCAACATTTCAAATGGATATAAAATATAGAACAATTAAATTTATATGTAAAATAGACAGGGTCTTATCCATTTACACAGTTACTTAACTAGAAATAAATAAATAAATAAATAAATAAATAAATAAATAAATAAATAAATAAATAAATAAAATAAAACAAAAATGTTTTCCTGAAAGTTTTGTCTTTATTAATATTTCTGATGAATATCTCAAGTTGCCTAACACAAATCAGTCGAGAACATTAAATTCAAATGATAGTTTTTGAAATTGCTTTTCTGTAGATTTAGGTGAGATCTGCTTTAAGTCTAAATTATTGACAACAACAGTGCCTGCAGGCCAAGATGAGGCTTGAGTTCAATATACTATTAGACTCATTAACTGTATTTTGTGCATAAAACACTGTATCAGAAAGAACCACTGGTTTTATAAAATGACATGTTATGTTCCAATATTATATACCCATTTTCAGACAGGGAGTGGGAAGGACTAGTTATAATTCTACACACATCAATGCCAATAATGGCTTTTTAAACTCAACTACCAAATTTACAAAACATGAGTATCACAAAAAATTGATACTAAATTGATATAAACTGAACACTGAAACAAAACAGATACAAAACTGATAAAACAATTTTCTCCAGAACATCCATTCCCAGTAACTTGACATCCCACTCATTTAATATTCATTCATAAAACCTACAGCTCTACTGCAAACCCATGACAAACAGTCTGATTTGAATTTTTATCATTGTTCACACAAGTTGTGACTGATCATGAAGTCACTGCAAGCAATAGCTACTGTTCATCTCCATGATGAATGAACACAGTGACAGCAACTCTTGTACCCTGTCAGACTTAACATGGCATTTACCTCAAACTAGGCGAGTTTTTTGTCCCTAAAGAGTAAAAATGTGTTAGACAATCCCTCAGTGATATGATTTGAACACACACTAGCAGCCAAGTGCTTTTTCCAACTAACAAGTTCATTAATAATATTCAGATTAAATACTTTATGATATGCTGGGTACTACTGATGAGGCAGAAAGCCATATATGACAGACAGTCATGTTAGACAACATTGGGTTTCCCACTGAGAATAACATAATTAATGCCTACTTCAATAACATGAGTGTCAACTCAACAGACAGAGGTTTTTCCCAGCTAGCTAGCACTTAATTCTTAATCAGATATCACATTTTTACATCACATTACTCTCGATATATTGCCCTGTTATTACATCAGTATTAAAAGTTGATCTGTTCACTTCGCCTTAGTTATGGCACACCTATCCTTGTGTAATCCTGCACCCCAACTGGCGTTCAAAACAGCAGACTAACTAGTCCGCTGATCAAATATGGAGACCCACTTAAAAGCTTGCTGTCTAAACCCCTGATAGACACTGAACAGGTTTTGTGCCGGAATTACCCAACCAGCATTCAAGTGGGTCAGCCATATCTGACTGCAAACTAGTTATACCCCCTTTACACTGGACGGCGTCCTTTCTGCGACCATGAAATTTGGCATCGCTGTGGTCTTAAAAAGGAGGCACAAGCATTGATTTTGTATCAGAATGAATGCTCAATGATCGGCCAGTGGTCGGCACGTAAAGTATTATAATTTTTTAACTCTCAAATGGGGCCGTACTGCTGGACGCAGAAAGGACGCCGTCCAGTGTAAAGGGGGCTTTAGTCCACTAGTAAAACCTAATCAGATGACCTTAACCAGTGGAATCACTTTACTTTAGCATGTAAATTATTCTTTGCCACTGGTAAATTAAGTTTTATTTTAAGATAATTTAAAGGAGCCGGAAAATGCTTTATGAGAATCTTATGAGAATCTTTTGATGCCTCACTTTGTAAGATTATTTTGGAATAAATTTCTGTTATTAATTTCTATTTTCAGTAACACTGACCATAAGCAGGAATGTGACTATATTACTTGACTATATGACTATGTGACTATATTACTTGTGCAAATCAGTTTTTTCCCTTTTTTTTTTTTACTTTATGATTGATTAAGAATTTGCCACTACATTCAACAAATAAATAAGCATTTCTAAATAATCCCGCATATATAGTACATCAGCATTCAAAAAATTTAATTATCCCACATAAAGTCAACCAGCATTCTAATAAACATGCACTGAATTGCCATAAAAGAAATTTTTTAATGTTAAACAGTCAGTGTTTAAGTAAATTTACAGCATTAAGTTGGTCTCACCTTCTGTGAATTTCAGATTAAAAATCCTGCAAATTGAGATGATAAACTATCTCCTTATTTTTGGAACATATACTTGTATAAACTTTATACCTGAGCTTGCCTTTAAAATTTTAATATTAAAAATAACTTACTTTAAATCCGCAATGAACCTCATGATCAGTCTTATTCCCAACAGCTCAAAAGAGAAGTCTTCTTTGTTTTTTTTTTTTCCAACTGATTCAATTTGGAATCTTCATTTATACATGGAATAATTCTCTCTTTTCTGATATGAAAAAATAATATGGATTGCTTTGTGATTATTTAGTGATTCAAATTCCCTGTTACAAAATTATTGTTCCAATAATAAATAAGTTTTGCCAGAACACCTTTTGTGAGTGTCTACCTCAATGGTTTCTTAGAGTTATCTGGTCCATGAATACTTCACACAGTTTCCTTAGTGGATAGTAAGTGATAATGATAGTAGGTGTTCTAGAGAAAATCCGTCCCTTTCCTCTACCAAGAACCTGCCTCCCACTATGTCTGTAACTGTATGCAGCAATGAGTTTCCGAGGTTCTTCAGGAAACTGGGCTGACATGAAATAACCTAACCACAAAAATACCAAACTCCAAGGCCTTAGACCAAAATCAACTAGTCCCTGGTACAGCTTCAACCAAAGACACTATCTGTTTGAAATATATATGTACATGCAGCTAAATTGCATCCTGAATTTCAAGTGACACTGGTAATGGCAAAGAATTGCTGACAATAGAGGCAGTTTTTCAGTGTTCTATGAAAATCAAGGTGATGAACCACAATTAAGGTCACATGTTTTTCATTCATAATCCTGGCCCATGTCTATAACATGTTCTCATTAACTGACAAAAGAAACTTTAACTGCAAAAAAAAGTTTATCTTTCTCTGTCAAATCAGTTACAAATATCAGAAAATATAGTTTAATTTTGCAATTAACTGAGTGAATACAAATCACAGAAACCCAGTGCATCTGAAATGCAGTCAGTTATTATTAAATAAGTAATAAGCTGCCCCCAAGTATGGCGACATTTATTTTTAGTCATCAGGGCCCAAACTAGGCATTAGTAATATGGAATTACTTTCAATGCTGCAAGGACTATCCCACATACATCACAGACAGTTAGGAAATAGTGAACAACCAACAAGCACATAACGTCTTTTTTTTGAGCCAGATAAAAACTTAATAAAGTTCACAGAACAGATGTAACAACAGTAAGTTATACATAATTCCATTTTTACACTATTTTTCAGACAGAGTCCCACCTGAACAAGTGCACCTGATTGCAATTTCAGCCCATGACAAATGTTCCTAGAAACATAAATATACAAACCACACAGGGGGAGATTAGCTTGAGGTCAATGAATCAGAAAGAAAATGCAAAACTAAGTTGAACCCACTGACCTTCCTACTGGAGGAACTAACAACACTTAACAATTTACACTAAGAATTTAAAATTAAAAATCATAATTTGGAATTTAACTTTTCAGTATGGTGTAATGTAAAGGACACATTCCTTAGAAATAGAATACATTCAAAATGTCAACCACTGGGATTTTTTAACTTCAAAAAAGCACACGAAAATCTTCCACTGAATTTCAAATGTATTATTTAAATAAAATGTATCATATAAAATAGTTCTGACTTTGGCATACAAGTTTTTATTACTGGTATTCTACAGAAAGTGCAAAGTAGTTACATCCTATTGTTTTGAAATGAAAACATTCATTCATACTGCACAGAAAATGTTTCAAACTTCTCTCTGAAATTCATTATGATCATGTTCTAAGTATGAAAATCACTACCCACACAGGTGCTCTTCTTGAGTGGAAGGCTAATTTGACATAAGAGCCAGGTAAAGGCGATAACCAGACAAAATCTGATCCTCTTATGGCTAGCTGTTTCACCATCTCCACTTCAAGTTCACCTGACACAATTAATTCTGATGACGTGAGCTGTATTCACTGACAGAATCCACCAGATCAGAAGCACCTTGAAAGACGTCATTGGTAGACCTAATTATTAATAATATTGATTGATCACCAGCCAAGCACTATGCCACCCAAATGATCAGAGCTAAACAACACTGAAGCAGTTTGTTTCTGTTATCCAAAAGCCTTATGACATTTTCATAACATCTGATGCTATATTAAACCTGTGGCATGAGGAAAAAATAAGTAAAAATTAACTGATAATTGATTATGTACGGTAATGCCTCTTTCTTTCAATGGGAAAAATTATTAATCTTTCTATACAAAATTTTAAGAATCATTAAAAATTGCATACACCATTTTTGGTACATTAACTGGATCAAATCAAATTACAGGGTAGCCTGCTACTCAGTTTTATTGCAATTACTCAATAGGAATGTTCTAATTTTAAGAATTTATGGCTCAAATATATGTAGCAGCTGTAAAATTCACAATTTTCCTCCTGAAATGATCAAGTCATTACCACATATGATTTAGTGTGAAATAATTACAAAATGTTTCAGAGGAATTAAGTATTATATTTATATTAGCACATGAAAACACTTTACTTCACACATTCCATAGAGGAAGGCAGTTCATTTTTTTTCACCAATCCAGAAAAGTCTTCAAACTTCACTTTGTACATTCATTTTCTAAATTTATTATATATAAATTTTTGCTCCTAGAATGCCTTTTTTTTATTGATGCCCACTAAAACTTCACATAAAAATAGCAGATGTCAAATTGCAATATTTAAAGTCGAACTGCTCTACATGGGCATCCTCTCTTGCATTCTGGGAGAAAAATGTACAAAAAAACTATTAAATCAAGAAATAAAGATGAAATCATATCCGGAAGTTTACTATGATATCTTTCTAGAAATCTAACTCTTTACTGAATTCCCAACAAGCCCCCAAGTCAGGGCAAAGCGATAGCTTGTTTCCAGGAAGGCAAGTTTGGATAACCTTACTTATGAATGCAGATGATTTCCTTCTTTTGTACCCATTAAACCCAGACTAACGGCATTTGAGGCACGTTGCCCCAGACGCTACCCAGTACAGTTAATTATCAAATTAGGTCTGTTTTCAGACAAACATTCAGGGTGCTCCAATATGTTTCACTGCTGCTTCATGCTTGTCACATTATGCAAATATTATCAATTTGAGCCTCATTTTTCAAACAATTCATCAAATTAAACAAATTATTTGGCATCTTCATGTTATTCATCAATTTTTTTACAACTTATCTGTTATTTATTTATATCTAGGACCCCGTTCAGATAGACACATCATACTAGTTTGGTTGGTCCAAATCTGCAGGGGATTCTCGCTTAGTGCAATCAGTGGAATTAGCTTACTGTCTGCCACATCTCCTTGAACAGTTTGGAGATGATTAACTTTTAATTAGCTGCTCTCTTGAGGTGTGTCATTCAGTTTAACCTATTACCTGTTGGAACGACTCAACTAGTAGCGTGTGTCTATCTGAATGCTCACTAGTTTTTTTGTTTTTTTTACTTTTCAAAAAATTTTTCATCAAATTTGGTGGATAGAAGATTTGCAATTCAATATCTTGTTAAAAAGCTGAATTCCTTTGTAATGTTAATGACTACTTGATTCTATAGGCTTCTGCCAAGAACCCCCCCTTCCCCGGTCCCCTTAAACAGCCAACATTTCAGGCACTTCACTGTTGTCAATGAAAACAAAATGTCATCCAAGTAACCTGATATCTTATTAAAAAGAACCATCCTCAGAGGTAGAAAGAAAACTTTGCCTTTTCCCCCAATATGTGTCTGAAGTACCTACACCAGCATCCCTGTTTTAATATGAAGAAATTTGAAGGACATGTCGCGAAATGCACTAGTATCCATGAGAGAAAAGTCATAACAAGAAGAACCATAATTTATTGTTCTTTTCTTCATTTTTGCAACAACATGTGCTGATAAAAATTAACATACAAAAACAACTTTCCAACATAACCATCAAAGTCAAAGGCATTCTTCCTGGTTATGTGCACTTGTTTGCTAGATTGTTTATATGCCACCCCCCTCCCCTCCCCCTGTCAAACACCCCATGGACAAATACCCTACTATATTCCTGCTTACAATACAAACATGATAAGTGGCTCCCTTTCTCCACAGCGTGTCACAGAGCAAAGGCCAGGTGCCCTAGCAAAACATCCCTATCTCACCCACAGATCACCCGTCCATTAAATGCTCAACTGACCTCACTTCCTGGCTTGTTTTTAAATAGTCTGGGCTCTTAAGGGGACTTATAGTAAAAGGACCAAAGTCATAGAAACAAAGCCCTGGGCTTGTAAGTTTTAATAAAAAATTAAAACAAACTTCCCAAAAGGCCAATTAAAGACGGGGATTAAGTACAGTGTCCAACGGATGACGCTCTGGCGCCAATTTGAGGGGAAAAATGCCGTTTTCGGTATTGGGATTTTCTCTATAACCAAGACAGCTATTCAAGTGATTCAAAAGGCCTCATAAAGCTGGGTGAAAGCACTACAGCGCGGTACCAGGGAATTGTCTTTAACTATTTACTTTTGATTTTATCATCTTTTACGTTAAATCAGCCCATATTTCAATGGGTTATTCACTTTAAAAGGCGATAACTTTCAAACAAACAATTTCCTCTTAAACCCCTGATATCATGCTGTAGTCCACATTCCTAACAACAATAGGTGCAACTTTTGTAACGATCGGTTGCTCAGATAGTGAGATATACTCGGCAGCGATTCACTTATCTCGTCAATATAGAAAGCTGTTAAAACAGCCAAAAACGTTCACAGGTTGGTTAACAGGGCTTATTAGTCAAAATGCTTAGCTGGCAAATTTACCTGTTATCGGTTATACGATCAGATGGAACCATTGCTTATTGTCATCTAAAAATATTTTGTTTGGGTGCTTTGAAGGGGCAGAAAATCGTGCTTTTGTTACATTTTCCGACCACTCGTTAGGCATGTAAGCGTGCCGCCACTTTGATTGACAGCTCTGGAGAGGGTCCTAGCCTAGTGATGCCCCGTAGGGTGTCAAGGATATGTAGAAGGAAGCGCTAACAAAGGCGATTACGTTTAACCGCAATTAAGAGGTGTGAAGTTGCATTTGATCGTTTCAATGGCTCTTCCTCGGCAATCGAGTAATTTTACCTGAGAGATTCCTTCTTTGTTATCGGCAAAGTGATCAGATAAAACTGTCTGTCGAGAGCAAGTGGCCGTCACTTGTGTTAATACGAGTTTTTTGACGGGTAAAGCTGCAGGATTATTTTGCACGGCACTTGGTAATCGTCAGATCAACGGAAAAATCCAGTGATTACTTCAGAGCGGTATCTCTCAAAATGCCAGCTAAGATAACGGAGAGACGCTCAGCTGCACAAGATTCAGCGGTAAAAGTGGCTGAGAGAAAGCTTTTGAATAAATATTTTATTTTTACACACATGACACTTGGACCCTATTTGCGTTTTACCTGCTAGTCCTGACTATTCTCGGTGTCTTTTTGTGATTTTCATTTTTGGATACATTTTGAACTCTTTCTTCACGCTTGATCAGTGATTTTGAAATTGTTTTTCTCCAAACATCGCAAAATGCAAAGCCGCTAACATGCGTTTTTATTTTTATTGTTTTAATCATGCTGTCAACCCTTGCTTGGATTTCTCTCGTTTGGCCATTCACATCACAATTTTTCGCGTGTCTCTCAAGCTCTATGATATCATATCTTGGAGAATAAAATTTTATTTTGTCAACATTAGATTTACCTTTAGCAAACGGCGACCAACAATCATTCCGGTTTCGTAACGTGTCGCAGATACGCTCGCCCATATATATCGCAAAAATTAAGAGCTAGGCTATAAGTATCCTTTTTAGCGTTTTTATTTATTTATTTATCGATTTTTCTTTCATTTGTCTATTAATTTAAACGATTCGATTAACTCTTTCACCCATTTATTAGGTATACAGAAATCAGTCATCCGACTGAACAAATAGGGCCGGTTTTCCCCAACCGCCACGCATAGGCCCTACTCTCTTTCAAAATTTTCTTTCTTTCCTCTGGAAATGGACTTTTAACACGAACTTTTCTCTTCCCCATAGTGTACTAGCTAGACTTCTTCGCTGCTAAGCTGATGTAAGACTTATGACCTATTACCGCACACGTAATCGGCTTATAACTCATTAACTGTGCTCCGACCCCCTCATGGCAACGGCCCTTAGTAACAGAGGCGTGGCTTAGTTGTCAGCCTGACTGGGGCACGTGCCGGTTGAAAAACTCATCAAAAGACACATTTTGCAATGCAAATTCATAAAAATTATTACATCCAACGTTAGACACTTTTTTGATTAATATAAACACACAAAAAACTCAAAAACATGATTTTAAGCGTAGTTAACCCTATCACCGGCCTTAAGTTGGTCTGTCTATCAAAACTGATATGTGTAAGGGTTGGGTGAAGTACACTGCTGCCATCACTGAAATGGCTTGGCAGCTAAACAAACTCAGAGTGTTCTTCCTCCTTCAAGTCTTTTCACCTATGGGAGGCACTAGTAGATTGCTAATACACAAGTTCTTTAGCTTAGTAAGATCACACTACCTTTAATAATCACATTCTTAACAAAAAGTTACTCATACCCCCCTCCACACGCACATGCACAGGTCTGTTAACAGAAGCTTGAAGCCTGTAAAGACATTTTGGTTTTAATTCTCTTTTCCAGCTAACCAATCAACTTACCTGAGATTCTACTGTCATAGAGGTCTTTGTTTGTACCAGACTTGCAGAGACATCACCTAGTTCATACATTTTAAAGCCCTGAAGAACCAATTTTGTTTTTCCAGTGTAGAAATATTGCAGCATAGAATTTTCTTAAAAGGGGCACTAGCTTAAATCTCTAGTTATCTTAAGTATGACTCCATTCAGGTAGATCTTAGCGACCTTAATCTAATGGATTGCAGCACCAGTAAAGTACACCTTAATCTTGCTAACCAGGTCTTTGTATACTAATGCAGTTCCTTATCTCTATCAGTTTTTCACCATTTTTCATTCATACACAGTACAGTTTGTCCAGGAAAGGTAAAAAAATAAAATCGTTAAAAATGCAGGGGAGAAAAAATTGTTTAAATCTCTCTCTCTCTCTCTCTCCCCCCCCCCCAAAAAAAAGAAAAACAAATGAACGAAATAACCACATTATCCATTTACAATTCCATCATTTCAAGTCTTCATTCATTCTGTGTCAAAATAAAATCAGACATAAAATGAATCCATTCATAACAAATTAAAAATTCTTTAAAAAAAGCACAAGAAATTGAACAAACTGAGCTCCTGCCAGCATACTATATGCAAATTAATAGCCATGTCACGTCTGATCAATCTCCAGTCAACACTCCTCTTTGTCCACATTTCCTGTGCCTTAAATACTTCTACTTTATAGGTAATCTTAGATATTTTGCTACTCAATGTCTACTTAAGGTTGTCTGCATTTTTTACTTTAAAATTCTTTCCCTCTTTCCATAAATGTGTAGATTTACCACATATAATTTGTATAATTATTACTACTCTTGTGAAAGTCTCTTTATAATTACAGCTAATGTACTGAACATCTAGCATGGATTTAGATGTCATAATAAAATGTGTTATTTAATATTATAAACAGCCTATAGTAACATATATATATATATATATTTTTAATATTATAAAGAACCTATAGTAACAGATTACTTGTAGTTTTTTAAGCCAGGCTCATCTTGTAGGTCACTATATCAGCAAATGTATTTCCTTAAACATGAATGTTGACATTTCCATGTCCTCTCCCTTTAGGTAACTGCTAATCCCTCTCTCTCTTATTTACCTGACTTTCCACTCACTTCCAAAGATGGCATCATTCTTTTCAGATAACTGAAAAGTTAGATAATTTCACAAGTGCAGACAGTAACCACTGGTGACCCGTATTACTTGATGAATGCAATGCCCAAAACTTAGAAGGCATCTCTCTTTGGCATAATATTTAAAGCAGTTTTGTACCACTGAAGACCTTCCTGTGACTTCAATATGCCCCCCTCCAAAAAATTGAAATTTAGGGACCTGAAGATACGGTTTACCATAAAGAAATGAATCATGACAAAGAAATATGGTCCAGATAACAAAAACTTTAAAAATGCTCCAAGAATGCATGTGCATGCTAGTACAGTGTTTTGGGCAAATAGGTCTGGTGATCTCACATTGATCATTTGAAACAATTATCAAAAATACAATCCAAATCCGTCAAAAAGAGTACATCAAAATGATAAATTAATTTATCCTAAGGACCTTATACTTGCAACTCGCATCAGGCTTCTGTCATCTTCACCCCGTCCTCTCCCTAAAACTTTTCTGACCATTCTGCATCACTTTAACCCTACCTGGACTGTTGTAACAGGTCCCCTGTCTGTCCCCTGTCTCCTCTTAATATCTTCAAAACAACAGCTTAAATCAAGAGTCAAATGCATTCCAACATTTCACTATCTCTCTCGAGTCACCTTTGGCTGCAGGAGTTTGAACGGTTTTACTGTACCACTAAGTAATATCACAGCAGCAGCTGATGGATTTTTTTTTTGCTCTTCTCCCCTTAGCATCTCTTTTACTTTACGCCATTCACTGTCATTTCTCCCTTTAACTTCCTCAGCATTAACTAATACACTTTCTTCTATTCACCCCTCATAAAAAGAGTCATCCTTTAGTGGTGTGACATTTTATCTTTGTCCTCTCCCTAAAGAATATCTCCACCTACACTCCCCCCCCCCCAACCCTTGATTACACCTGTGTTGTCTTGAAACCTCCTACCCTTTATCTCTCCCAAAAAATCCTTCTGTCCATCACCCTACTGTCTAGCCCACCTGTGGTGGTGTGAACTACCCAGTCTTCCACACCCCTTCCCCTATTGTTCAATATACCACTATCATTAGCACCCTGTAACCCACAGTGCCATTCACCTCAGTCACCATTCCAGCCACTGGCACAACTGGTTCTTCCATTCCACCAGAATATCAGGGTTGGAAAACTCTTGCCAGTAAGCACAGCACACCCAGTTTCGACTTCTTTCTTTCTCCACCTTTTCCAGTTAAAAAAAATGTTTGTCTAGGAAATGTTTGAGTAAATAGTGGAATAATAAATGTAATTGATCATAAAATGTGCTGGTAAAACTCTGGCACTGCATTTCAACCCATAAACTTACTATCATTACTATCTTTTCGTATGTATAATGTATAGTAGTTAGAGAGCCTCTAAATGTAAAAACATTTCAGTGCTCAATAAATTATTATTATTATTATTATTATAAACAATCACAAGTCTGCAGCACTGGTCAAGCAATCAATTAGTTTAGCTAGTGACTGACTGCAATCAACTACTACTTACATGGGCTCATAAGTGCCACAAAAAAGCCTTCACAGGATGACTGAAAAAAGCAGCAAAGGACAAGCACCTACTTAAAACCTGTCTTTTAAAACTAGCCACCTGTGTGAATGTGTGTGTAATTACTCCATAGAACAGCAGTATTAGGTGACAATAGAGCCCCCCACTGGGGCAGGGAGACAGAGAACCGGTAATATGAGATATTGCGCTGACTCTCTCACTCACAGGAAGTAAGTATTATTCTTCCCTCCCACAAGAATGTAGGCCAGCTTTCTTCATTCTTTAAGACCCTCCAAAGGCATTTATACTGCTATTTTAACAATACAGCATGGTTTCAAATTTACTATGAAAAATTTCCCAATCTAAGTAATTTACTTATGCCAAAATGTTCAACCATTTCAAAACTACTTTTAGCCATGGTCTAAGTTTTTCTTTCTTTTCTAGAATAGCAAGAAACCAAGTCTACAAATGTTGGCCAAATAAATTAAAGTTTTCATGTATATCTGACAAGACTTCAGACATATTATCATTTGACCATTGGCCACACACAGATAGATGTCCATCCTCTTGATTAGATATTATGAGAAGTTTGCAATGTTGGTCACTGCATTGGTGGATAATTATACTTCATCATGTTAGCAACTTAAAATTTACTTTAAACACATCATGATCACTATTTCTAAGATATACTAGTTCCAATAAATCTTCTATTGATGGTTCTATCAAAAACTCAAATTTGACTGTATCCCAACTATTGTGTGATAGAATGACACAATGCTGAACATCAAAAATATCATTGGCGCCGTTGAATAAATTCTTATCTTATATCCCTTGGACTGTAGCAAAACTCTAAAAATAACTGCAAGGCTAGGACTGACGCCCCAAATTATGTGTGTTTATGCATTTACAGCTGTCCCATACCAAGTCCCAGAACTTCCTCAGAAAAACCGTATTAAATCTTTCTTGTCATAAAACAGACACAATATTTCAATCAACTGGACACAGCCAATTTCTCTCTGATCAAAGTAGACTAAAATGCCAGTCTTAAAGTTAATCATTTTTTGTAAAACAAGTCCCAGAAAAAGAGTGTCACATATCCACATGTATCTTAAGTTTTACAGAGGGAGAAAGCGGTGTTTCTCAGCACTGTGGGTCTCCAGGTGGACCGTTTAATAGTTTGTATATATCATCAATAGTCTTATCCTGTGCTAGCTAGCAGATATACAGGGGAAGCTTAGAGAATTGTATACCAGAAAACCATTTGTGTTAGGGCTGATATACCCAAACTTTCCCATGGCTGGGGCAGCTTTTTGAGAGGCAGGTACAGGTTACACAAGAGGACTACAGAGCGAAAGTAGGTCTATTATTTAAAGAAAAATTCAGGACTTCTTCATTTCAGGATAAATGTACACATATCCACTAAGTAAATATTGCAACTTTTGAATTTTAGGAAAAATCAATTCTTGTTATAAAACAAGTGCAATTTTTCATTTTCTTGGACCGCTACTGATCTATTTTGAAAAACAGTACAGTGAAATTTTGGTCCAAAATTCAATCTAACTTTCAGTCTAAGTTACTTGGGTGAAGCTGGCCCCAGGTATAAGACGTTGTTTTGAACAGGTATATCACCTTAGCGGAATGTCAGTTTATAAACCAAGGGATCAGGTTCTACAGAGCCGGCCTAAACATTACATTAACAGCTTACAGGATTACATAGGCATTCTAGGTGAAACTTGGAAAGGGTGTGGATCTAAGGTAATTATTTTAAAAAAATTCAAAAATCTAAATCTGATCTCACTTTCTTTGTGCCAAGACATATTGCTGCTTCAAGCACATTTAACATCAACAATATCAGATTTATATTTTTTACTACTGCAAGATACCATTCAAAAGTTTGATTATTACATACCAATTTGGGTGGTTCAAGACTAGGCTTTCACTTTAATGAGATAACTACGGGTTACAATAACTTAACTATGGTCAGTCTATCAGGAATCACCAATTGAAACATGATACACACAATAACATGTGAATCACAGTCAATCATTGTGCATAACATCCAAAAGATCTAGCATTGAGCAATGTCCTCATACTAAAAACATCTACTATCAGTCTATTTGCAACAAAGTCTTTACTATACCATCTAAGCAGAAAGTAAGATTAGAGTTCACCAATCTAATCTCTCTCTAACGCCCCACACTATTAATGTGATGTTGTCTAGTTGGATAGTGTGTGTGGTCAGTCAAGGAAGAGTGGTGTGGACACCCCAGGGTTCAGTACTGTGGTCAGTCAAGGAAGAGTGGTGTGGACACCCCAGGGTTCAGTACTGTGGTCAGCCAAGGAAGAGTGGTGTGGACACCCCAGGGTTCAGTACTGTGGTCAGCCAAGGAAGAGTGGTGTGGACACCCCAGGGTTCAGTACTGTGTTCAGCCAAGGAAGAGTGGTGTGGACACCCCAGGGTTCAGTACTGTGGTCAGTCAAGGAAGAGTGGTGTGGACACCCCAGGGTTCAGTACTGTGGTCAGCCAAGGAAGAGTGGTGTGGACACCCCAGGGTTCAGTACTGTGGTCAGTCAAGGAAGAGTGGTGTGGACACCCCAGGGTTCAGTACTGTGGTTTTTAGCCAAAAATTCCAGTTCTAACATGGGACACCTGAAATCCAGCACAACCTGGGTCTTCTCTACCATACAAAAGACCACTAGAGTCTATTTCAACTTGCTCCACACTGTCTTCAAAGTCCCAAAGAAAGGTCACAATATTGCTCTTCCATTCTGTCTGTATGTGGCGCAGCAGTGTGTGGTGTTTAACGCTATCAGTTCCAAGGTCAGTGTGGTGATTTCAACTCTATAGTATGAACTGAACTAAAGACCACCATTCCAAACATGGGTCTTGGGAGAATGCAGCCACAAAGTTAGCTTTAACAGTGGAGTTACAAATTAAACAGTGACTATGTTCCATGGCCCACTTGGTGAAATCTCGTGCAGCAACTTTAAACAACATACATAACTTTTCACGTATTTAGGACAGACTTCATCTTCCTAGAGCTTCCAAATGATCTCCAAAGTCCTGCTCTAAACATTTCAAACTTCATTATCAAGAATATCACTCCAAGGAACAATCCTCCTTTCAAAACCCAGACAACAAAAAATAAAGGAACCCCATTACAGGTACTCCACTTTCCCCCAGCAATTCCACACACTTCCTTACCTCTCTCTGCTGAAGATTAGCCACACAGAGCTTCAATATCCAGTCTAATACATAACCAGAAAAAAACTTCTAAATGAGCAATATTTCCACCTAAATCTTGCGGAGGCCACATACCTTCTTGAAGGCCATCAGGAGTAGATGTTAAACTTCCACATTCTGCTCTTAACAACCTCCAGTGGAAGGAAAATTCAAACTGTTTATTCTCTGTAAGTAGGCAAATACTCCAGTATTTCCTCTATACACCTTATTCACAGGCATTTGGGCCTGAAATTGGCTAAGGTGCGCTCACTATTTTTAGGGAGGGACTACTGACAAACCATGCCACTCCGATGATAAAAATTCTTTCACTGATAGACTGAGCATGCAGGGCCAGTTTCTTCTAATATATGAAAAAACTAATTCCTTTTAAAAGTACAAATATAAAAGATGTTTATTTAAAAAACTTGAAGCTTATCAAAGACACAATTTTATTTTGATTTTACCCTCACATCCCCCTAAAAATTTTGGACCACTCACATTCTTGCCCCATTGGCCTTATCACCAAGGGGTAGTCACTTGAATAACTTGGGGAGGAGCAGGCGGGATTGAAGGAGGGGCACCTGTCAACAGTTAATTGGCCCTACTGAAAGCAGCAATCCAGGCAGACTTAACGTAAAGCAGACTATCTGAACTTGATCTACTTCCATAGCATAAGTTTATTTACCTATCAATACCCCCCCCCTTCCCTGACATCCAAATGGTCTTCAGTCAAACTTTACTTTTATATATACGTAATTCAACCAAAACTTTTAAAATCAAATCAAATTTAACCTTTACATAAAAAAAATCATTATATAAGGTCAGCAGTTATATGCTAGTAAAAAGAAAGAAGTTAACTGTTTTAAATCCCTGTTTGGGCAAATATAAGGCAAATTAATTATGTACAACTGGCAAAATACTGTATACTTACTTGCATATATCTTACTAACAATTTTCATTCCAACACCCCCACCCTCATCCCAACACTTATATAGGAAATAAATTATATGTATTAACTGGCAAAATGTACTAACTTGCAAATATCTTACTAACAATTTTCATTCCAACACCCCCACCCCAACACTAAAAAAAAAAAAAAACTATAATGTGGTACTTATAGTAAATCTTACTGGCTCAGAAAGCAAAAGCATTTGTTTCCTTTTTTTCTTACTTCTGGCAATGGTCAGTATTTTATGCCATTAGGTTATGAAATATTCTAATTTTAGGAATCAAATATGCCAGCATATTCAAAACGCTTGTAGTATACTGCCCCCACTGGAATTAAACATGAGGCTCAGAATTGTTAAAAGAAAAAAAGTAATATTTTGCCTAAATAAATTACTGCTTATATCGTCACAAAACGTGTGCACTTTAACATGACCTTGAGCTAATTCATTTCAAAATAAACCCAAATATCAAAACCATGAGTAACTCCTAGAACAAAGAAATCCTCAGCCTAAAACCTGCAGCAAATTAATCCATATTAAAGAAGGCTGAAAGCAAGATAAATTCTTTCCATTTTTGGTACTCTTTTGCTCTCCAGCAAGAAGCAAATCAGGAAAAGTGAAATTGGAATGACATGTCACTGGAATTATTAACAACATCAATAGCATGTTCTTACAAAAGACAATCAAAACTACTGTCTTTCACAATTCTACACTGACCAAAAAAAGTTAAATATTTTTACTTTAAAAAGCAATTCCAAAGCAGCTACTTATTCTTCTGTTGTCCTTCAAAAGATAATAAATAATTTCACCTTCACAAAAAAATTAAATCATAAAAAGTCTAAACTTGGGAATGTTTTTCTGGGTCACTCTCTGAATCTTAAAAAAAAAACAAGAGGTAGCCCATTTCTTAAAATATTTTGAACTCCTTACATTGTTATAGTAACTGAAGGAAAAGATCTAAAAAATCTGAAGTGTTGACATACCTGTGGTAAATTCCAATAAACCAATTTTTAAGCTTTTACTTTAAGTGATAAACATTTTTTTTTTTTGCCTCCAACATTTGACAGAACCACACACATATTCTCATATCAAAATAAATAAATAAATATACAAATTAATAAATAAAATGATAATCTTCTTCACTTAATATAAAGATATAAAGTAAAATAAAACAGTAACAAAAAGTGTCATTGCCAATACCACGCTGATGTTTTTATTAGACAAAGACAAGAGATGTCCTCCATTACTCTACAAATGTCATGTGTCCTTAAATAGTGTCATCCAAATGACTACTTTCATGTAAACCACCTCACATTCACCTCCCCAATAATCCTGATATAAATCTGCACACTGCTAATTAAGTCCCACCTAACCTCAGTGTAAGTGCTTGTTGCCTATCTCTGATGAAACATTTCCTTTCTACCCTGAACTTTCTATGCCATGGCCAAGCACACCCCTCCCCATACGGAAACCTCTCACTTATGTAGATTTACAACCATTATAATCCCCTAGGCCTTAATTATCCCTATCCTGAAGTCAAAATGTTCATGATTAATGTTTATCTGATCAAATGCACTAATAAGTGGTGTCTGCATATAAACCAATTTGTTTGTCATTATCCAAGGTCTTGTTTGGTAAGGTTTAGTTTTCTTTTTTTATTTTATCAAATTTAATGATAATAATACTGGCAGAAATTTTGAAAATTAATGATTTGCACTGTTGTTCTTCTTGCTGATTTTGTTAATTTCTGTAAGATAGGAGAAGAAAGTTTTTGCAAAGATATACCACCTGTAGTGAACTTATCCTCGAAACATGGCTTAATACGTGTAATCTTGGTTAATTAACATATTCTAGGACATAATTTGTGGTCTTATGAATAATACTGTCAAGCAAGCACTGAATGACCTCTTAAAACTTCATCAAAAGAACTGTTCATTGTATGCAAAGCTGTGCCTAGGGTGGGAAGATGTGGACACCCCCCCTTCTAGTTGCTGTATATATATCATGTTTTGCATATAGACATGCTTTGTTTTGAAAAGCTGAACAATTTTTTCTAACCACAACTCTGTAAAAAATATAAGGAAAATGGAAAACTGCATACTATCCAAGTATTTTACTTGCTGTTTCATTTCAATTTGAAAAAATATATATTTATATATTTAATTTAAGCGCATAAATAAAATAAGTTTTAAAAAATTCAACATCAAAACAATTTAGAAGTATATAAAGGTCTTACCTGGCTTTTGGTCTCTCACACAGAAAAGAACTTTGCAAGCTGCAAACTTTGTTTCATAGCCTAAAACAAATTAAAAACATCTGTAAGAGGCGAGCTGCTTAGTCACTTAATAAGCATATGTATAAACCAATCAGGTTCACTATAAGACCGCATTCACATCGAGTTGAGCCATGGCTCTACAAAGCCATGAACTAAATATGGCGGACGTACATGAAAGGAAAACCGCCTAATCTTTTAATATTCTCTCCGCCTCTCACACGCCTCCCCATGTGTCGTCCCAATGGAGCCGAGATTTAATGACTGTACCCCCGCAGGGACGACGCATGGGGAGGCGTGTGAGAGGCGGAGAGAATATTAAAAGATTAGGCGGTTTTCCTTTCATGTACGTCCGCCATATTTAGTTTGTGGCTTTGTAGAGCCATGGCTCAACTTGATGTGAATGCGGTCTAAGTATAACCAAGACCTACCATTTAAGTTCATAAGTTTTAATCTTTTATTTATATACAAAATAATACATATATTTTTCTGGTCTTACAAAGTACAACAGGCTAACTCATTAGGACAAAGTAAATCCCACATTGTATCCAACACCAAGCTCATTATGAAACTTAACAGTTATTCTTCCCAATTTCTAAAAATTGTGGCAACAAAAAAGTGTAAGATATCATTCCCATAGGTCTTCATCTAGATAGACTTCGTTTGGGGGGGGGGGGGGGGGGGCGGGGGGGGGGGGGGCGGCAAGAAGTAGATTCACAAAGACTGATGGTGTCTATGGTTCATGACTATGACAACTTTCCTTTTCTGTAATCAAACAGCCATGTTAACTAAAACCTCATCTACCATCATCTGCCAAAAGTACATTGTTTCTCAAATTTCATAAATTTCAAACGTGATGTTTCATGATGAAAAATCATAACTCACTTGTAAGATGCACTTTCTCAAATGCTCATGACAAGAATAAATGAATGAAACAAAGCAATAAGAAAAATTCACACAAATTATCTTCAAATTATGTTTAGCCCAAGGTTATAAGACTACTAGGGATCAAGCTCTATCTCAGGGTATTTCATTCTCACTCAACTGAGGTAAACCACCATATTATCAGCCCTGCATATTTCTTTTATCCCCAACAGAGTCAAAACAATCCTCCCTCATCAAATGGACACGTGCTATGACAGCTCATTCACATGCATGATGCTTTCATTCACTTCCTAACCCTCTGTGTGGAATGTGTTGCCGTAATTTTTTTTTTAGAACTACAAATAATTTTCATTAAAATTTCATTTCTAAGTCATTTTTCTTCTTCCCACTCTTCTCAGATTCGGATGTTTTTTTTTTTTAACAGTTGCACTAAGGTGCATTATGAAATGTATGTGATTACCCATACCACCTCAAATGAAAATGTAAAAGCAGGATATTTATCCGCGTCAAATTTCCATATTTCTTAGAATTCCTCCAATAGTAATTATCACAACAGAATAGTTTTGTGATCATAAACGCAAATTAAAAACTCAAACCCAGCCCTTGAAAAAAGTGAAAAATTTGCATCCGCAAGAAATTGCTGACCCAAACATAATGTAATTTGACAAACTCTCAGCAATTCGGTTGTCTGTGTTATGATGCCCTTGGCATAGATTTCTAGCTTTTTGAATGATAGAAAAATTCATTTATCTACTCTCTTGTCCATAAATCTTTCTATCATTCAAAAAATGATATGCACTATGTAAATTTCCAAAACAGCAACAATGACCATTTTATCATCAAGGTTAACAAGAGAATTATGTGCAAGACTTGAATTCTTGCTGATTTACCAAATTAAGAAATGTGGATTTATATTGTGCAGTATACTACATGCATTCCACAGCGATTCATGGCTCCATGTTTCTCCATGTGCATATTGCTATCCACATATGGAAATGTAACATGTAACACTGGATCCTCAGGATTGCCTTTTGATAACACTGGATCCTCAGAATGACTTCTGATGACACTGGATCCTCAGAATGACTTCTGATGACACTGGATCCTTAGGATGGCCCTCTAATAACATTGGACCCTCAGTAAAACTTGTGTTAACACTGCATTCTCAGGATGTTACATGCTCCATGATTATACTATTTACTTCTAGACATTAAAGTTACTGTAAAGGCTATGTTAGGTTAAAATGTAATTATGAAGTAAAGGCCTCATGTAACTTCTTCACAAGACATGCATAATACTCAAGGCTTGAGAGACCAGTTGGTTTAATACCCACTGACCACTAAAACTGCTCTGTGAAAGGAAAAGAAAAACAGCTGAATCAGTTACTTAAAATTAGAACTACATTATGGAGAATGAACTGCAATTAACTTCCATGTTATTTTCATCCTTTTTGTTATTAACTTTTAACCCCTCTCATTTCACTTCAGCAAGTTGTATAAACACTAGTGATAAAAGAAGTTCCATTCCAGTCAGCAAAGCCATTTGTAAGGCATTTGCACGAGGTAATAATTGCCATTACAATTGTAACAGTTCCATTTAATTTCCTTACATAAGACAAACCAATTCTGCAACTGATGAATCTCCGTTTGCTATTGAATACTGTATAATATATGATAGAAAGCTTGGCATGTTGACAGTGTGTCTGAACAATGCTCTTTATAAAATGTCACTTTCTGCTCTGTAAAAGACATGATAGTCCAACATTTTTTGGTTCTGCTTCAAAATTTTGGGTTGATAACTTTGGAAGTTTACTAGTGGTGGTTTGACTTAGTAAGATATATATATCCTTACTAAGATATATTTCCCTTGTAAAAGGACACCTTAAAAACTTTGATAAGTTACAATATTTGGGAAAAAAATTCAAAACATTATCACAAATTATGGCCTCTTCTTACTGCAGAAAACTAACAAAGGAAAATTAGCTGGTTTTGCAAGATGGCATGATACAAATTTGAATCTAGAGGGGATTTAATAAAACTTAAAGGTCAATTTAACCAAAGTTAATTTATGTGACCAAAAAAACATACACAACTTAGATCAGGTCACCCCATTTGTCATCACCACTTGTCACCTACGCTAGTGATCACCTTCCATAATAACCTCATTTGTTTTTACCTTACACCCTAGATTTTCATCTAAATGACCGATTGCTATCTTAAGGCGCTCCATTAGCATCAAATACAAAGGAAGGGAGGGTAATATTGGGGGGCTCCAACTACCCCACGGCTACTAATGACTGCTACCTGTCTTTAAATCTTCATTTTACCTTCTATAAAATATGTGAATTCAAAACAGATTTATTGTTCATTGCCTGGCCCCCTCTGTATGACTTTCACTGCAACTTTACAAAATGAGTACTGATGATTTGAATTGGAACTGGTCTACAAACTGACCTTTGCAAAAAGAGATATATATATACTTAGTTCTCACTAATGGCTTAACCAATAAAATAGCGCATTACGGGTAGTTTATTGGAAGGCTACTAATCTATTTCAGATATATGACACCCCCTCCCTCACTTCCCCAAAAAAACTCTAGCCAGACTGGGGGTCCTGCCAAAACTACCATGCACCCCATCAATGCCTGTGGTCCACTTCAATTTCACTTCCATTATATCAACAATGACTGGCTGGGTGAAAGGCTGCATTTGGCCAGAATGCTGACTCATGTGTTTTTGTGCTTCACATATCTAAAACCACAAGATACTTAAAGACCTCAGGGGTGTATTTCAATGCCTTTTTGCATGTAACTAAGACAAAAGATTCTATAGATTACATAAACCACCTACTCAAAAGAGTCCTTGTTTTTGTCCTTAAAATGGTGCTTAGAAGAGGGGTATGCATGGAGTAATACCTCAATGTGAATTTGTCTAAAAGAGAAAAATAAGAGCTGCAAAAATAATTAAGCTGCCAGGCAACAGAAAAAGAAAAAATGCAATTCATCAAGAACCCCTAAGTAGTCATTTCACAAGGCATCAAAAGGATAGTTCATCTATTCTTTTATCCATATATATTTTTGGAGAGTTAAAGACCAAGTACAGTTCTCCTTTATAAGTTTATTCTCCCCCCCTTTTTTTTTCTTTAAAAAATTGATCTAAACAGCCCCAAAGCCAAAAACTTGTGATACAACAAAGCAAAGATGAACCAACCCGTCATTTTGCAGACATACAGGCTGGCGTCACCTACAACCATATCACCCAGCATATACCCTGACTGTCTTATATTTCACAGGTAAGTCTCAATGAGTTCAAACAGATGTATGAGAGCAGCACCACAAATTCTGAAATGGTTGCCAGTGGAGATTTGCTTATTTTAAAAAGTGTACCTGATTTTGTTGTTATTTTTGGTGTATTTAAAATAATTAATCAATGTGCCCATATACATATGAAATAGCACAGTATACAGTACAAGGAAGGGGGGGGGGAGGGGGTCAAATCAAAGTGGAAAATTAGAGCACCTCTCATTTAGCTGTCACGACAATAGAATACAAACTGTGCCCCCCCCCCCCCTCCGCTCCCATTATCAGTCATCTAGAAGAAAAAGTTAGTAAATTCTGTACAATTCACATAAAGATGTGGAGTGGTGGTATTCACTCTCCCCACCCAGGCAGCTTTCCTACATGATTTTCCAGCTTCATTAGCTTTTCCAGTCTGGTTCCTTTGGTGAATGGGGTCAGAAGCAGCAGGCAGTCCAACTCTATTCTATTTATACTGAGTCACTAACATAACAGCCTCTCACACTTTAATATCCGACAGGTACAAATATTGTGTAAAGAGGCATATTAAACACAAGAGTCATATGGTGCACTTTTTCGTGTGTGTGTGTGTGTGTGTGTGTGTATGTGTGGTGGGAAGGGGGGGGGGTCAAATGTATCTGCTTGTATATAAATGGCCACAGAAGTAAAAAATCAACACCTCGACTTTAGATACATGGGGCAGGGAAGGCAATTTTACTGTGAGAAATACCTGGCACCCTAAATATTTAAGACATTCAAAATAGCCCTTAACTGTTTAACCCTACTAAATTTCACTACAGGGATACTGAGCCACAAGCTGATCCATTCAAGCTGCAACTGAGGACATTTATTGATTAACACTCATGTAGTGACACCCACACTATCAATAATCAATGTCCAATAGAAGTTCTATAACATTCTAACAAAGACAGGGAGTTAACACCGATGACCTCCTACAGGTTTAAATAAACACCTATTCTTTAAGCTCTCTTCTGATCAGGGGGTAGAAATAACGTTCAGATACATGGAGAATTTCACTTTTTAGTTGTAGAGAGTCTGACAGTATAAGAGCTATCCCTTCTCTCTAGGTATGTTTTTAGTCCTGTTGGAACTGCCTAGTTTGGTACACCCCACTTAAGCAGGCTGCCTCAGTCTCATGATTTGCTATGTGGAAGTCTTATCCATCCGTTGAGAATCATGCTAGCAAAAATTTGACAAGTATTTTTCTCTACTTGCTGTGATTCTTCCTACATACCAACTGTGCCATCATATATGGGGTAGGAGCCTAGGGACAGACCATTTCTCTATAGGCTTATTCAGGTGACCTTTGGCTGGGCTGGCAATTTGTACAAACTTTCCCAGTTTTTGGTTTTACAGTCCGCCAGCCTGGGCACTGCTTGAAGAAAAAAGGCTACCCTTGAGAGTTTTCAATTTTTCACATGGTAACATTTAATGAATTTACCTTCCTTATCTACTCCAGAAATCTGCAGACAAACACTTCATTAATGGGTATGCATAACAGGGGCATATCAATTATTTTTCAAAGATGTTAGAATGAATTTCACAACCATCTTTCTGCCTGTTAAAGAAAAAAAATATATATTTTTAACACGATCACTTAAAACTCAAGAGATCCAAGAAATGCAATTCCTCATGTGTTAAATGGTGACAAACATTGATTATCAACCAACCTGGGAACATGAACTTGTTCACAATGCCAGAGAAGTTGTATTTCCTGGTTATTTAAAACTATCCACAAAGACTGACATTGATAATCCCCAATCAGAGCACAGACATTTATCGACATCGCCAAGGAATGGATATCGTAGCAGCCTCTCCTCTCTGTGCTGAAGTGTGTTTTACAATGAATCAATGGGTAAATTGTCCCTCATTATAAGCACTTATTTGTTTAGTTAATAATTGAATCTCCCAACAGAGCAGGGGAGAGAGAGCACTCGGTGCAATTTAAGGCAGGGCATACTGCTCTGTATAGCACAGTTACTTCTTATACGTGGTTGTTATCATGGTTTTGTCCATAAAGTGCTTATATACTAATAAAGAAGGAGTATGTAAATAATCGTATATAGCACACGCAAGTAATCCTCTAGTTTTATCAATGAGGGTCACTCCATTGGCCCAAAACAATTTTGAGAACAACTCAACAACAGTCATTTAATGGTGAAAAATACCAACTGTTTTTAATAAAGTGATACTTTCTGGCCTAACTAGCCTTTAGGATTTTTGAATTATTTATTTTAAGAAGAAGTAATAACATAATGGTTAACAAATAAACTCCACTGTAGCAATGATTGCATATAAGACATGCATTTACAACTATATCCGTACAAAAGAACCTACTATCTTACTTGCATTTTTTATCAAAATATTTTGATAATAACACTAACAGTTTTCGCTTCAATTTTGCAAACACTACAATTTGACCTCAACAAACAGATATGATGCTATCTAATGCGACGTTTTTTTAACCCAGCACATTTGCCAACACGAGAACACGCATCTAAGAATATGTTTGTGGTATGACTGCACCTGGTTGTTCAGACCAATAACAGGAAGACAAAAAGTGTGATTTCTAGATGATATGAAGAAGGCCTGAAAGGATTCACAGCTTTCTACAAAACAATTTAAGCAATTGACTTCCTTAACCTGGAAACCAAATGTTTGTACATTTTTGAGCTAATCGAACTTTTGTTATTCAGAAGGACACCTGTCATTTGCTATAAGAACATAGCATGCGCAGCTCACATCTCATTTTAACTTCCATAATATTCGTAATATAAGACGAAGTGGAATTATCCCTAGAAGCTTCAGTGGGCGCAACAGACATTTAAACCGCTTAAACTGAATGCAATTTAGCAAGAATCCCTTCGGAGTTAGATCGATCCTGCTAGTACGACAGGTTTATGGGAACCCAGTCAAGTTCTCCATAGAGCTTTACACACTGGCAAATTTGACTGCTGTTGAGGTTTGATTGTGGTCCTATCAGGTTAACTTTTCTAATGTGAACGAACTATGTACCCCTGACCATGGTCCAAATAAACCCTAACCAGGACAAGGACTCTATCGCAGTAAACTCTAAATCGCAGTCAAGACCTAGTGTTTACATTTGGAACTTATGCACACAAATGGGTAAGAAATCAGAATTTGCATGAAATTCTGACAGTACTAACATGTAACAACTGCGATCTGCTCCTCCTCCTCGTCGCACATATTTGCCGAAATTTTTATGCATCTTTTCGCATGGAAATATTTCTTGACTCTAGTAAATTAAATATTTTGTACAGCATAACAACCGTTGCTACTTGAACCCCCTGCCACGTAAGAAATTTAAATTTCTTTCCAACTGGTGTGCATGCTAACTGGAAGTATGATTGGCGAAAGACTCTCTCTGCCAGTATCAGTGTGAACGCATAGAAAGTGGGTTTATTTCACCACGATTCTATCAGGGTTAACTGGACCACTAGTTACTTGCTTGTGTGAATGGCCCTAATCTCTCAAACCATACAATTACAATTGTATTGTCAAAATGTAAATGCCTGATGTGAAATGACCTACACATGTGCACATAAACACATTCACACTAGTACAAACTTTATGATGAGCAAAATGTTACAGCACATTGTCTTTTAACCTCAAATCTGTTATCAAAACCTACCTTAAAAGCAAGACCAACCAACAAAGACTGCAAAGGTTTTTTTTTGTATATCTCTCTTTCGTGCTAAATTTTCAAGACCTACCAGTGTAATAACTTGTAACAAGAATACACACATATTAGAACATAGTAAAACTGTTAACATGAACAATGATATCACAAAGTGCATATCTGAGTAAATGTACACACACGTAACGGTGGAATTAAAATAAATGGTCTTTTTACCTTAAATCTGAAAAACCCAGAACCTACCTTAAAACACAATATCAATCAATACAGACTACAAAGATATATCTTCTTGCTTAGTTTTCACGACCTACCAGCATAATAACTTGTAACAATCTGTCTAGATATCATGATTTAAACATTTCCTTTCGGTGCACCAAGTGCTCTACAATAACCCCTATCGCATTCTTTATGAAGAGGTTGGGAACAATGTTTTTTTAATTATTTTCATTACAAGGGGAAAAAACTAAGCACTTGCCTCATAACCATAAACCAAAAATTCTATTTCTATTATAACATGTATATATATAAACACAACCCATAACCTCTGGTGACTTTCAGAATTACTAATGACTAAGGATTGCCTTTGAATACTGAACTTAAAAAGTGAAGAATATTTTTTCCTGTTTTATCCTAAAATTGTAAATAACAATTACATCTTTTACAAATTAGTGGCAGTATATGATTCGTTTGAGGTGAAATCTCTTAAATTCTTTCTATAAAAGAGGTCTACTTAAATTAAGCAATACACACAGACTGTTAACAAGGAATACACTGGTCAGCATCTGTTTAACTTTATCCATTATCACTCAAACAAAGAACATTCTAGTCAAATGCTAAAAATGTTTTTAAATGTTTTTATCTTCTAATAACATAATCCCCCTCCTTTCTTAACTTTTCTACACCCTGCAATTTCACTGCATGCATTATTAAATATAAAATATGAACACTCATTTATCTGGTTGCTGCCTAAACGGAGGGTGGAAAAAATCAGTGAGGTGGAAAAGTAACCCACAGTATAACAATAATACTCATGAAGGCTTCTGAAATTTTCTGAAGAAAGAACTAATGCAAACCCCAGCATACTGTAATAATTTACCTGGTTACATAACAACTTATCCAGATGAGGTTTTTATATCATTACCCAAAACTTAACAATACATATTTTGTATTTTGAATTGATATAACATAGGACTAATTCGGGATGAATCACTTCCATATCCAAAACAATACACTTAAAAAACTGCAGGACATGTTGGTGCACTATGAGAGAGTAGGAGTTGTGTTTGTGGGTGGTCCTAAAAACTTATATTTATAATGATATAATACTAATAAGGAGATAAATTTTATTTATAGTGTTTTTACTATATCTGTAACATTTTATATATAAATAATATATGATAATGAAAACAATGAGAACCAAACCTGAATAAATGATTGCGACTTACAACGAAAAAAAATGAAAAACTATCGTGCCTTTGGCTTCAGCAAAATAATTGTGGCGCTTTACAAATTCAGCTTTACAGCTTAGTGCCACCATAAACTGCATTCAGTTTATAAAAAATATCCAAAAAACCACTTCGAAATAACTAAATGCACCAAGCAAGCCAAAATTTATCCTTACGAACGAAACCCAGAATATGGCCATTTTTAAATACCTCTACATCGCTGAAAATCACGCTGCGATTTGACCCTCTGCTAGGGCCCACACTCAACAAAGTTGGGTCAAACTTTGCCCGATCAAATTGCACTCCATGCACAAAGTGCATTCAATCCAAGAACCTCTCAAACAACTTTATATCTCAGGAAGCACACTCACCGATCGAAAAATCCAGAAAGATATTTGCTGCGACGATTTTGGCTTCAGTTTTGGCGCTGACTTGTGTCCCAGTTTTCACAAAGACTCGAAGATGGCCGCGTAAAAGTTCGAGGAAGTGACGTCACGGGGACTAAAAGGGGAGAAATTCATCAAGATGCCATCACATTCAAATATCTGGTTCGCCAATTGTGCTGGATGAGATATCTTTATTCATGTTCTCAGCCAACGCAATATCATACATAATAACAAGCCCTGCACCGCAGAAGTAATTTGAATGAATCTGTAGCGTGTTTCAATTATAATTTTTAATTTTTAAATTTTAATCCACATTAAAATGTAATTCTTGTGTACAATACAATAAAGATACTTCAGAAACTCAAATTTATATCAAAAATTTGACAGTGCAACTTTTCCAAGACTTCGACTCAATATATTTTTCATTACTTAGGTTACTTCTCTGTGATGGATTTACGAATAATTAATCTCTATTCAACTTGGCTAAAGAAATGAAAAACTGATTGATTAAATACTGTTTTTTAACATCAATTTATTTCACAATTCATTTTACAATTTTGCAGTAGTTGAACTTACTTGAAAAGTCTTATTTTTGTCTGTAATGTAGATGGAAAACTTGACTAAAGAAATGAAAAACAGATTGATTAAATGCTGTTTTTCAACATCAATTTATTTCACAATCCATTTTACAATTTCGCAGTAGTTGAACTTACTTGAAAACAGTGAAAACAGTCTTATTTTTGTCTGTAATGTAGATGGGAAAATAATCATCATTAAGAGTTGGAAGTTTTTCTGAAGCTAATAAGTTATCATGTTTTACCCTCAGTGTATTTAGTGATTTAAGATATCACTAAATTTAGGTGCCCTTTGAAATGTTAAACAGCTCAACTTTTCAATTTCATGTTCTTAAATATGTACAATTTTTATTTACTTTTAATAAATGACTCTTTTTGACAGTAACTCAGTTTTGCAACTTTTATCTCATCCTTTGCAGATATTTTAAACTAACAGTACAATGTGTTGGGTGATCAATATATAAGAATGAATTCTTTGAGAAATTACCAACGTCATTAATGTATTCTTTACATTATATTTGGCGTTACTGCTTAATATTAATTTAATTCCACACAGATAACTTGGTTGTCATAGACTTTCGATATATGCTCTTTATGAGCACTTGGTCCATAACTGCTGTTCTCACATACTGTATAAGTACAAACACAAGTCATTTCATTTGTTCAGACAACCCTTTCTAGGCTAGGTTGGTACAAGCTCTTGTCAAAAATAATGCAATACATAAATTATAAATGTGTGATTCATAATTGCGATTGTCAAACAAGGAAAATTGTCTATTTTACAGTTTTATATTTCTCTCCTGACAAATCACGCCCCTGATGAACATCTCTCTCTTTTCTATCATCTCAATATGTTTTCCACTCACCCCACCAGGCTCTTCTGACCAACTTTGTACACTATATATATTTGTCTTTTACGCTTCATAGAGAGTGTTGACTATAGCATTTCAATAGCCAGGTCATCAATGGACCCTGTGCAGAATTAAGATGTTGTACTAGAATTTGGAAAATATTGTAAGTAACAGTCTCTGCCATAAAGTCTATGGAGCCACTATTAATATTGCAGAACAAAAGATACTGTAACAGCATTACATTGCTTGAGGAAATAAGTCTTGAAGAAAATAATGTTCCTCTCTTCCAGCTGCATTTCCAATATCAAACTTGGTCATGGTATGGTCTTTCAGTTACATCATGACATCATGACCATACTCAATACAGTGACATGTCTTCTGGGGCTGATTAAGCTCATAAATTCCTGACAAAACTCTTCTTCTCTTTTCTCACAAATCCATCACAATTCTGCAGTTTCACAGACCCATAAGGAAGAGTGTCCTAATGCTTTGGCTGCTTTCCATTTTGTATATATCCATCATTTTGAACCATGATGCCTAATTATGATGGTTTGTCATAATCATCATCCTCTGCCTTCCTCTTCAAAGGATTTGATTGTGAAGGAGCTAATAATAATAATAATAATAATAATAATAATAATAATAATAATAATAATGAATGCGCATTCTCCAAACATCAATTGCTGCATAATAACTTGAAAAGCATGCAAAAAGCAGAAATCTCTGCCAACACGGCTCAATTTCCATTACTGATAAAATACATAAATAATTTTTAGTACCTCAAAAAATATAAAAGCACTTTTTGACCTTATCTCAAGGTGGTCATTTAGAATTTCAAAATAATATATTTAGGCAATATTAAGGAAACATTGTTTAGGAAAATATGATTTATCAATTGTGTTCCAAATATGTGAGCAGTTACTGAACTCAGTTAAGAGTCTAGTGGTTCAGTCTAAAGCTACCTACTTGTTGTTAGCCTAATTGTTGGCATTGGCATAGCTGCAGCAGAGGATGAGGTGCCCTGTTTGGTAACCAAGGTAACTGTTGGCATGGAAACACCTTTAGAAACAACAGACAGGGATGTTCCTCCCATGCTTGCCAGGTTTAGAGGCTGATTCTTAGAAACTGAAATAAATATATAATATACTCATTATATATATATATATATATATATATATATATATATTAAAGTCAAATTAGAATATGTTTAGCATTTAGCTATAATTAGTTGGGTTACATTTACATGGTGGAAAGGAAATGTAGATAATACACATTCAGAGGAAGAAATTTCTTAATTTTATTCACTGGTCTTCTGTAAAAGAACATCTAAAGAAATAGTATTTACTGAGTTGGCTGATAATCATATCCTATTAAGGTATATGAAGCAATAAAAATTAACTATGGTGAATTATTCAATTAAGTCTATCAGAACACTTACCTCCTCCAGATGTTATGATTTTTGGTGAACTAAGTGTGTACGCTGAGGCAGGAAGTCCAACTGGTAATCTGGGCTGGAAATGAAAAGGAGACGAGTCAAAGTTACAAAATGGTTGAGTTATATTGAGAATATATTAAAAAAAACTGAATAGTTGTTCTTCTTTATATAAATAAAAGTTACCTAAACAAACTACCTAAGCAAATATCAGACAGTTAAAAATACCCCTGACTGTGTCATTTAAAATGAAGTGAATTTCAACTTTTATCAAATATTGCCAAATAGATCCAGTTTGTAGATGCTTTGTTATGCATAATTTTCATTTGTTATGCATAATTTTCATTTTCATGTTTGTGTGTGTGTGTGCATTTTTTTTTCTTTTTGTGGCTGAATCTTATCCACATTTCCCAACTCAAAGCTTTGTGTAACTTAAGGTACGGATGTACCCAAATATAGCTAAAAATCGTCATTTTTGGTTTTTTATGTCTAATTATTGGTTAAATATGTATCTAACGTTTAACAGAATAAAATTTTTACATTTTGAACAAAAAAGATGTTTTTTCTGAGGATTCTGATGCTGCACACATCGGCACCGGTGGCCTGGCCTTCGTTGTCAAGGGCCCTTGGCATGGGTAAACTCGGTGGGCGGACCTTAGCAGCATCAGCACGTCTAGGGAAACAACAGAACAGGGATGCGCCATGCCCCCTTTGTCATAAACACGCCGGCAAAGCAGTGCCTATTGTTCCGCTTAAGCTGTTTTGATAGTCACTCTTGATTGTGATCAGCACTAAGATGAATCTTTTCAGACACATTGGATTTGCTCGAAATACGCGTTCTTCCTTAAATATTGCTTGTTGTTACACACGCTCTTTCGATTTTCTTGTTAACTTTTTGAGAATTGCAAAAAAAAAAAAAAGAAGAAAATTCCGTTGCTTGCTACCCGTGACAACAATCGTCATTCTATCCATTTTCGACAACAGCTCAATGCAGTTGTTAGATTTTAACCACAACATGGGCGTAACTAGGCATACGCACGGATGCACTGTGCGTACAATTTTTGGCCAACCATGATATTATTTCATATAAATTTAGTGTATATCTCACGGAATATAAAGAAATCCTCTGCTTATTAAAGTCACCTGTATGAACAAATCCTCTGTATAAATTGTATAGGCACAAGTGTTCTGACCCCCCCCCCCCCCCCCCCCCCCCCCATCTAACTGGAACTTCCTTTACCTCTTAATTGGAGGGTTCAGTGGCCCACAACTCTCCTAAAGTCTCGCTGGCGATATTTAGCTCAGGTAAGAATCTACCTGAGTGTTATTTTCAAAGAGCAGCTCCCGCAACCCTGTGGGCACTAGATTAAATCTGGACACCAGGTTTTATAAGGAGCTAGAGAAACAAAGGAAGGATTTTTCCTGCAAAGCGTCAAAGAATTTTGAAACGGAGTTGACCCAGCTTTTTTCTTCAACAATTATCGCAGAATTTTTCCTGGCTCACCCAACTTTAGACATTTCCTCTAACAAAACCTTTTTGGTTGCGTCTGTTTCTTGTTGTTGATGGTCCGATAGGCATCCTATAACACGACCGTGTTTTCGAACCATTTTTCGCTTGGCGAATGTGGACAAGACCACCTGCGATGCTGCTATTGTGTGCACATCCTAGAGCGCATCCCTAACACTTTCCCCGACGGCAATTGACGTGGCCACTGATTGCTTGAGTCATTAGGGCTTACTTGATTGCCTGTCAATCATTCTGGCAGTGCTAGCGGTAACCCCTTGAAGTTACTAACAGGAGGTGAGATTGTTACAAAAATAAGATTTTTTGACATCCAAATGCATGCAAACAAGCTAATTTCAACCGGCAACAGAGTACCCATCTTCGCGATCGTCAGAACGATAACAGGTAAAGCTGTCAACAATTTAATTTGCTAATTTGGGCAATTAACCTCCCTGAAAGGGTTTTGCTCGTTTTCTTTGCTTTCAATATTGACGAGATAGTGTTATCTTAGCAAGCTATAACTGTCTACCTGTACACCTGAGGGAGACCAAATTCACCATGCTAATTATGAAAAGTATGCACTAAAAGTGCTTTTTAAGAAATTTTGATTGATCCTCTTTTTTTCTAATTTATAGACTTTGAAAGTGAAAATTCCCTAATATTTTGATGTAATTTCACGTTTTCATAGATAAAATCAACAATAAGTGTTTGAAGAAAAATCCCTGACTCCATGCTGTAGTACTTTGTTCAAGTGTTATAATGCCATCAAAAGCAAGTTTATAGCTGTCCAGGTGCCCGAGAAAATCATGTGTATAAAAATGGTGTTTTTGTCCCCAAAATCCCAATATTACGTCACACGATGAAGTTAGAGCTGTGTTCCAAGCATAATTAGATATTTTGAAGATACATTAAATGAATGTGACAGGAATAAAAAAGCCAAGACCTTTATTTTAAGAGAAAATCTCAAACCTACATTCCCACCTTAAAGCTTAAAGCAAAATATCCAGTTCCATGGTCAGAATTATGCTAAGTCAACTCTACACACATAATACGCACACTACCTTCTTCAATGCTTTAAGTTTATAATTAGTGGAAGACAGGCAGTATCTGTCTGGAGGCAGCTTTGGTCCTGTGTATGGCTTTATCAATGGCAGTGACTGGCTGTTTCTGTGTTTGGCAACCTCCATTAAGAGCTACAAAAATGAATATCTTTATCAAAAACTGTCATCAACATTTCTGCATGTAGTGGTACATTTCTTCCATATATGATTTTTAGATAATGTAACAGAAAATTAACAAAACTAGAATCCTAATGAATGAGTAAAACTCTAAACAAGAGAAATAGGCAAAGTGCCATCTTCATAAAATGCTGTGTGTGTGTGTGTGTGTGTGTATGTGTGTGTGAAAGAGAGAGAGAGTGTGAGTAAGAGAGACCTAATTTTCACCATGAACTGATCTTTGCAAATTTTCTGTCCCTTATATCCTAAAAACTGGCAGAGATACACCCATAGTTACTATTAAAGTTAAATAGGAAATCATATACTGGCAATCTAACTGTGATCTTAAAATTGACCTCGAGAGAGAGAGAGGGAGACAGAGAGAGAGATAGAGAGATCGACTTACATCTTTAGGTGGTGGTGTGGTGTAGGAATGATCCAGCTTACATTGAATTGCTAGCTTAACATCTTCTGTATCTATATTTTTCTTGCCTGCATGGTTGGCATACACTTTGGCATCATCTAATACATCTGTCACATATCCTGAAATACAAAGATTAGCTGTTTGTTGCCAGTATTTAAAAACTTTAAATCATACTACGAAAAATATTTAATTAAATTTAATAAAAATTAAATAAAATTGCCTTTCCTTGCATCAATAAAAAGAACTGTAATTTTCTTCATCAACAAACAGACCACACACTTAATGTTTACTTAGTGCAGGTAAAAAAGCTGTACTGATGCAGTACTACTGCAATATTTTCAAAGATATTCAAGACCATTCAAGTATAACATGATTAACTCAAGTCATTTTAGTGTGAACATCCAAAAATCAGTAAATTACCAAAGTACCAGTAATTTACTTGAATAGCAGAGGCATTGAACAAAAATCAGAACATAAAATATTAGAAAAACCCACGCATAAGACGGCGGCACACTACAAATTATTAAGTTAAAATAAATCACAAAAACTTTGTTGTAAGACACTGCGCCTAATCAATTTGACCTAAGGTATTACTATGTGGTAAGTACAGTAAACATGTAGCAAATACTAGCTTAAACATACATGTATCTTCCATACAACTCGACGGCCTTTAATACTTTTTTTTTGCCAATTTGAATTATATTAATTGTGAAATTTGCTCCCCCCCCCCCCCCCCGCACCTCTGGGTTTGAACACCTAAATAACCACTGCCAAATTTATTTCCACAATACTTACGATAGGTGAACTCCAACATTTGATTAATCACCCGAGGTTCGTAGTCTGTGACACCCATGTCCTTCAGAATCGATGCCATAACTTGGGCATCTTTCGGCGTGCTCTTCGTTGGTGCAGCCATATTGAAAACATTAACTTTGCGTTGATTGACAATAGATGGCGGTGGCGCGTTGTTCCATTCAAGAGAAACCCAACGTGAAGTGGAATTATGAAAGACTTCTTTCCAATCCTCCCAGTTGATCAGTTTAACTTTTACTTAAATAAATCTTTGTAAGGTCTTATAAGAGAACAACGAAGCAAAAATTACAGGGTGATATTTAGCCAATCAATGATCTTCTTTTGGTGTAAGGAACCCCCACATAATACATTACATAAAACACAAAACACATTGCTCTAAATGCACCATGTCAATGTTGTATTTCAAGATACAATTTATAAAATTTGAATAATACACATTATATGAAAATGTTTTATGATCCCAACCAGCTCTGTCAAATTTTCTCACAAGAGATCTGACTCTCTACCAAAGTGTTTGTATAGCGACATTAATTTTATGGAATACCAAATGACCATGACTAGTGAGACCTTTTTTAAAAACTATTTCCAACTTATCACTTTGATTCTATCAAGAGGAAAGATTAAGTACTTTTCATAAAATTAAGAAATCCAAAATACCAGCATGGATTTTTACAATTTAACAGAAGGTTAATTGTTGTCTGTGCAAAAGTGTCATTTTTGTTAAACGTTCCAACCAAGACACTTTTTTATTTCAAATACAACTAGCTGTATATTCCTGCCACCTTTAAAAACCCTGCAAAGATGACAGCACAAAACATGTGAGTGGTGTAGGCTAGTCTTTCCTCCAAAGCAGAATCTAATATAGTTTTCTAGGGCGACTCCTGTTGTCAAACAGTATAACACACAATCATTAACCAAGAAAATACTTTTTGGTCAAAGTTTGAGGTATGTAGGGAAAATTATAAATTTAATACAACAAATGAAAGGTTTTAATAAAGCACTGTAATTTTGATCATCTCTTGCTCACAATCTATTTGATAATGTTGAGTCCAAAGTTTCTGAATTTTAACAGGCCCCTGGTATCAATATCAAACAGTATTATTATACCTACATTTTTCTATATGCATTTATTCATTTCTTTATGGAAATGTTGCCATTAATATTATATGAAATATATATTTAAATATGTATCTTAAAAGATACAGATATGAAAGTAAACCTTTAAAAAAGTCCAAGTCAGTAATAAGGTTCAACTTTTACATGACTGCACTCTTCTTCCCATGTTCTGGTGCACTGACAATTACAGGCATAAATGTGTTTCTGCAATTTTTAAGCACTTGGTTTGATAGTGGTGTCCATTGTCTCTCTCTGAACTCCTGCCATTTATACCCAAATGCCTCTTATTCAATATTTTGTCAGTTTATCTTCCAGCCTCGTTATGTACAAAGTCTCCTTCTTTCCACTGCTCTTGTGCTACTTCAGTAAAGACCACTTTAGTTGTTCCTTTGCAGATTGCAGCACCTGAAAGAAGTTTAAAAAGAAGGAAGAAACATTAATTCAAAAAATACTATTATACGGAATAAAGATAAAAGAAAGCAATTTATACTAAATACTTCCACACCCACCTTGTTATTTTGGAACAAGCTCTATTTAACTTGTTCACATGTGAGTACTTTATGCAAGTCTGTAAGTCTTCAGCTTTTTTTTTTTTTTGTTTCTTTTTTTTTTTTTTTACTGCCTGGACTATAAGTTATAAAGTGTCAATGATAAATTCATATTTGAATAATATTTCTAAAATGACTGGTCAGAAAGGAAGGGTGAAAAATCTTAAATTTCACTAAAGACATGAGTACATATATAAATGTTTGCTTCTATAATTGGCCTTAGAACAGGCCTACCCAACTACCAGACTCGGCACATAAGGATCCTGAATTAACCAGTATTTCAGACCACACTACCCGTTTTCAAGGTGTGTGTCAGATCGCATTTCGGAGTATCATACCCTAGAACAAATTTTGTAGGACGACCATGGGCTCACCTGTCGGTGTTTTGACTGATACTCCGAAATGCGATCTGACACACACCTTGAAAACAGGTAGTGTGGTCCGGTATACCAGTTAATTCAGGATCCTTTTGTGCCAAGTCTGGTAGTTGGGTAGGCCTGTAGAATCCCATTTTTGATTCCGATATCCTAAAGACCCCCTATGAGAGAGAAAAGCTATAAAACCGACAACCTTTGGTGCTCTTTGTATAAAAACAAACCCACAATCCCATGCAGAACCTTTCTACAGTGTGGGAGGAATGGGATAAAGTGTGTGCGATGCATCAAACAAAGAACATATTTTGTGGTGAAATTACAATATATCACACATCCCAAAGAACTACATTAATTTTCCTGCACAGTGAGAAGCAGATAAAACCAAACCCTATTTGCAAAAATAATTCCTTTTCTCTCAAGCAAGTGTAAAAAAAGGCAGTAAGAGTACAAATAAAATAATTCATGGGTTGCTCTTTGCCTAACTCTTACCAATATTTCATTTTGCTTACTTTTTCTTCACTTCTTATTTATTTATTTATTTTTATTTTTTTTATTCATTTATTTATTTATTTTTTTTTTTTTTTGGGGGGGGGGGAGGGGGGTTGATTATGACCTGCTTAATTCAAGCTGCTATATGAGTTGGAGCAAAAGAGTATGCTAAAATGAGGAAAACCCCTAAGCTCTGCTGAATTTTATTATAATTCATTCAAAATACAGGACCTTTCAAAATTTTTCATGTTACACACACAAAAGGAGAAAATCCACCAAAATTTGCAAGTTTACAACCCCTTTACACCCATCAGTGTCTTCAACCTCAATTCAAGATATAAATATTGTCATTTAAAAGTTTAAGAAATGCCCCAAAATTATACACAAAAAGAAAGTCCACATTGTCCAGTGCTTCAAAAACCACCTACCTTCAGCTTGTCAGCTAGATGCTGAATAAAGGTAATAATATTGAAAAAGAACTTGCAAAGAAGTGTTGTTTGGGCAAAATAAGTGTTTATAAGCTTTTAAATAACTTAAGTGATGCAACATTTTTGATCTCTCTCTATTAGCAGCATGATAATACTACTAGCAGGTTAAGGTCTGCACCTACATTAGGCCAGTTAACACCCGGATCAACATGGACTAAATGAGCTGGACTAACTGATGCCACCAAACCATCTTGTTCTCAAATAAAAAAAACTTGAAACCTGCTGAAAGTCCCCATGTAACCTGGTCACCTGGTGATGTCAATTAGTCTTTCTCTAGTCTAAGCTTATCCTGATGTGAACATTGTAGGAGGGATGTGGACATGGCAGTTTACTTTGTATGTACACTTTATTCACACACCTGGAACACATAATCACCACTTCCCCAAGTTTGATCCTTTTTTTTCTTTTCATGTTTTACTCTGACCTCCCTTTCCATGCCTTTGCTGGAGAATGATTCAGAAAATTAATTCTGCACCTCGCATCTATACATCTTCAACACTGAACCATATAAAATGGTCAGTCAGGTAACACGCAGCCATGACTCACCTGAGCAACTGTTTGCTCCCCTAGTGGAATGTCATCATTCTTTATTGCAACCCTCTGACACACAGCTGTAGAATCAGCTTCTAATATAATGCTGAAAAAAATGCACAAATAAATCCTATAAGTTTACTCTTTCCTGAACCAGTATGATGAGTATGAGATAGACTAAGCAACAAAACCGTCCAAAACAGTTCTTCATACCTCAACTTGCACAATCAATTAAAAGCAGTGTATCAAAAAGAATTTATGAACTACCCTAGATGAAATTTTTTTACAAACCCACATGATTTTCTTACCAATGAAAAACAATGACTGAAGGAGGTACATATGCAAGTTACGTGCATGATACAATTATCGGTTCTTTTAACACAAGAGGTAAAAACCATACATTTTGAGAGGTTGTATTTTGTCAGCTTTATCTGAGTTCTGCTCATTTTTCTTCCATAAATGTTGCTGAGATAATCCTGTAGGAGTAACTGTTTCTCACATAATTTGACAATAAACTTAAGACCAAGAAGAATGCTATTACCCTCCATCACATATCTCATCCAGCGCCAAGAATGCACCATCGAGGTTGTCTAGTAGTGCCCTCTTTTCTACATTCTTCCGTAGCATCTGACTCACAGATTCGTAAAAAGTGTTAAGAACGCTTGCCAAGATGAGCTGAAAAGTGTTGACAGATGTTGTCATAATGGTTCATAAGGCATCATTTTAAATGATAAAAAATTTAATTTTTTGATTGTTTAACCCAGGCTACGAGTGTTTATATTTCTCATGTAATATATTTTTACAGCTGAGACATAACATTGCATCATATTGGTATAAAAGATCCATGAGAAATCATGTGTTTACTTAAATGTAATGAAAGACTTTTAAAATACTTATATGAGGAAATAATTAGCAGATTTGTCATGAATGCATATATTTTTCCAATTAAGTTCTCACTTTATTTACACTCCATCAACATGTTTTTGAGTAAAATAAAAAAAAAAATATTCAAGCTTTCAAGATTCAAAACATGATGAACAAAGGTATCTTTAAGTTCATTATAACTGTTTTATATCAATGTATCTCAGACTGACAAACACTTGTAGCATATTACCTCATTCTCCATGGAACTGCCAACCACAAAAAAGTAGAGATCCACATTACTTCTGTATACACAGGTGAGTCCCTCAAACATAATGATCTCAGCTGAAAAACAAGAAATACACACCTTAATATCTTTTACATGAGATTCTTTATAATCATTACATGGGAATTCATATCAACTCCTTACTGGTTTGTAGTTCAGCATGAATAATATAAATGTGGCTGCAAATCAGAAAACCTTTTTTTTTTTTTTGCTTCTTCAAAAAACACAGCATTTCAAGATAAAATCATCTCATAGAAAAGAAATGACTTTTTTTTATAAATGTGAAAATTACTTCACTACAAACAGAATAAGTTTATCACTTTCGCAGCAAGTCTTGGTGGTTGAAAATAATTGTGTGCAAAAGTTTACATAAGTTTGATATTAAGATGAAGTCTGACAAATCACTTTGTTGACAATTTTAAATGCCTAAAAGAATAAACAACTCTTCTTGATCAGCAGCAGGGTTACAAAGCAACAATCACTCTGTTGTGCAAGGACATAAAATTTCATAGATATTCCAAAATGATTGACAGCTGTTTCAATCACCTTACTACATCAACATACGTTACGTCTTATCCAGCATATCTATCTTGTAACAAATTTAGATGACAAACTGCTTAGCAATAATAGTATTACAATCCCCACTTCCAGATAACTTGCAGCTGACAAAATAAGGTGCACTATCTAAATGAATTAGTTTGTTGGCTATTGTGCCCCTTAAAGTGAAAGGAGCTCAGATTTCACAAAATACCTACAGATGTTATATAATCAAGAATAAATCAAGAATAAGTTATTATAATAGTATACAACGAACCTATAGAATTATTCCTCAAAATCATTTTATCTCTAGAAAAGAATTCACTCACATCTATATGGGTTTACACAAAATCCAAGCTCCCATCTCTTTAGAGGTTTAAGTAATCAGTGAAGTCAATTACACTAGATCATTATTTCAGGCAGTTGCATGCTACTTATATCATATTCCATTCCTATACTTTAGTCTAGCACATGCCCCGCTCCCATCATCCTTATTCTATATAGGTATCCAAATAAAAAAGTCAAGAATGATTTGACCACCAATCGCTGATTGTGTCCTTATTGTATACACACACACTCACACACATGCACGCGCGCGCACACACACACACACACACACACACACACACACATATACACACGCACAGGCACACACACTCACACAGCTGCATATCATATCATTCTTATTTTGACATTCCTGTACAGGTATCAGACAGTTAAAGGCCCACATATAATACTACTTCAAAAGCCAAAAGAAAAAATACTTAAAACACTACCCATGTCTGGATGACCAAGGGCACCACATTTATAGCCTGGTCAGCAGGTTTGTTTTCTAGCTTGGCAAGTAAGATAGCACCAATGGATCCAGTATTTCAAGCTATTCCAACTGACATTATATCTAAATAAGCTATTAAAATTTATTGTGAGGGTATTATAGAATATTAAGTTCTTAAACCAGAAGACCAAAATTGCCTTTACAGAGTCGGCTACCCGAAAACAAGCCCCTGGTGTGAGCATGCTCTATATTCCCTAGCAATCAGGATTATTTACCCTGAGTTTCAGAGGTCAAAGAAAACTCAGGCAGAGGCATGCTACAGTTACAGTTTCTGATGACCTCTGAAACTCAGGACTAGGTCAACAAGCAAGTAGCAGTACTGTGACTTGGTACCTGAGAACTCATCTTCCCAATTTCTACTAGCAACAGAATCTAGAGAAAGAAATAAAAGAGGACAGACATATTTGTCAACCACAAAAACAACAAGAAAAACTTGAGAAAAAAATGAACAGAAAGCATTAGTAACAAACAGAGTGACAGTTACTTTGTAACATTAACTTTAAGATTGAGAATTCCATCTAAATTGATGTTAAAATATCGTCCACTACCTTATCACACACACAAAAAATAAAACTTTGGATTCATTTCTTGATTTTTTATCAGATTTAAAACCAAAAACGTATTGATGTCCTAGCTAGAATTAGTATAAATTGCTTCATCCAAAGTAGCAAAACTAAACAATAAAAGCAAATTCATACTGAAACAATACATTAACAACACACCTAGAAAATTCCTTAATAAACAAATGCATCTAGAAAAACTACATATGCAACCATCTCACCTAAACCCAATTTATAGTTCTAATACTTAATAAAACCATACAGATATATGATATTAATTATTTATTTATTTATTTATTTTTGCTTAGTTTTCATACTGTGCAATTTTTCATAGAATAGACTGGGGAGGGGAGTATAAAATTAGCCCTATACTTACCATTGGCCCTGTGTGTTTTATTATAAAGGTTCTTCTCAAATGCTATTTGTTCCTTTACTGTTGGGAAGTGATCATCATAATACTAAAAAAGATTTTTTTTTTAATGATGAAACATGTTATACGCATTTATGTCATAAAAACTTATCAGGCAAAGTTACTTCAAGCAGAGATGCATGAGTTCATATATAATCAAAGACTGAAAAAGCAAACATCCACATTACAATTAACCTTCTTTAAGGTAGTACAGTATGGGGCACACTAGGCAATTTTTTACCTTTCTTTGTGAGAACTTTCTCAGTTATTTCATCATCTCATTTAAAAAAAATCGGGAATATAACAGTAGATTAGTAATAAGTTTTATCACAGCTGCACTTACTTTGGCAATGATTCTGTTAGAATCGTTGTCTAATATTCCTATGGCTTTTATTACGTACAAAGAGGGTTCCTGAAAACAGAATTTATCAATAGCAATAAATAGTCATACCGGGGTATTTATCAATTTTGTTTAAAAATAATATTATACATTACAACAATGAACATGGAAGACAAGGTGGAAGTAAAAGTAAAAAGATTTGTTGGCGTAACTGGTAGAAAAGAAGATGAATCTTACAAGAACCTTACTCATGGTTTGAACAACATGATAACTGGGTGGCTGTACAGCAGTATGCGAGTTGACGATAACAGACGTAAGATAAAGTTTTCAGTGCTCCAGATCCACGGTGGATGCGCAAACTGGTCATTTCACACTTTTTCAGTCCGTTGCTTTAATGCATTAGCACTGCGTACATATCACAGATCACCAATTAGGAGTGTCAACTCACGAATTTCGGACTTGGTAACAATGACGTGTAATTGTGCACAAAAATAATCTAAATGCAATGTTAACTTCATTTTCCAAATTCTCTTTCCAGTTTGTTTCAACTTCACTACCAAATGTCTCTAAAACGCGGACATTTTAGCTCTGTAGAACTGCCAGTTTATTATTAAATGTTTTTTAGGACACCGTTACATATAAAATAAAGGAAATAAGCCTTATGAGCGTAAAAATAATAAGGTCCACCTACCGGCATTGCAATATCCATTTTCTTGTCGGCGACGTGGAGCGGATTACGTTTCATAGGTGTCACTAAATATCAAGACAAGACATCGTAGATTTTGTGTTTCGTAATAATGTTGAGGTGTTGAGGATGTATTTTAGAATTTTTTATCAAAATGAGAGGAATTTACTGTTCACTCGACATACCTCTTATGAATAGAATATTTACATTATGTAAAGTTACACGAAAACGTGATTCCTGAAAACCGTTTCACCTTCACCTTGAGAAAAGCAAAATGGCTGAGCCACCGGTGAAAGTTGGACCACGACCACCACCAAAAAAGTCTGTTTCGGCAACAAAGCAGGCGCCGTTAAGCAGCAGAATTTATGAAAAACTTTTTGGTGATATTGTGCTACCCAGGACTTTGCCAAAAATGGAAAATCCGACACCTGAGACAGTTGGAAACGAGACATATTACTACATGAAAAAGTTAGAGAGACTAAACGAACAGAGAGCGAGAAAAAATAATCGAATTAGAAGAAATAGCAGGATAACCGCATTCCTGTTGGTTGTATATGTTTGTGGAGCGTGTATCCTTTTTGAAATGAAGGTGTTGGAGACAGATTGTCGCAATGTTTTATGATCTTACCGTTCTTTGATTATATACTCGTAATCAAAGGGTTTAATGAATCCTACCCTATATGTTTGTGTGCATATTGTCTTGGGCTCTATTCCCATAGGTTTTAGATCGATCTATCCCCGCGGGGAGTCTCACTAGATTACTTTCAGATAATCCGACTTAAATGTCCGTCCCGCCTACTACAAGCTGTAAGGAGGTAAATAACTTTGGTGTCCGCCCGGCTGACAGCTATTTAGCGTGAACCCCCAGGGAGTTAGGTCGATCTAAAGTAGGTCGATCTAATCTATGGAAATGGGGTGTTGGTCTATCGCATTTTGCAATTTCATTATGTGTGCATGTGCTCAAGCATTTGTAACATACATGTCTGATTGTTTGACATCTTCCTTATCTGTTCAAAAGATGGCACCACTGTGTGGAGGATGAAGCAGGAGGATGTGCTGGAAGAGGTTGACAGCTTGGCTGGAATTTTAAAGGGGAACAAAAAATGAGAAAGGAATTACAGTTCTATAACTAACTGTTAACAGTGACATTTAGTGAAGAGCTTTCTTTATAAAACTGTCTTCAAGTTAAGCTGAGTAAAGTTGAAAAGGGGATGATTGATTGGAGATATCAAGGATGTTATCTAAACGATAGAAAATGAGTTAATATCAATTGGCATTTTTTTGTACATGACTGGGGAAATAAACTGGAATTTGCCTGAAAATGGGCAAAACTTCAGCTCTGTAACCATTTATGATGACCTGAAAAAACTGAAGTGTTCTACTTGGCCCACATTTATAATCACCAGTTTTATTAATCTTAAGAAATTATTTGTTGAATTTAGCAGTATTAATGTAGATAAGATATACCTGGATAAACTATTCAAAAACAACAAAAAAGAAATTAATAGAGAAGATAACATTGTAAAGCTGGTAATTGTCTGTGGCATTTAAAAAAATAAAGTTAAAAGCATTTGTTTTGTATTGCTTGAGAGTGTAGGTTTGCAAATAAAAATGCCAAAATGAAATTTTAGGTGTTGTACACTGTGTGTGGTTCAATTTATATGTATAGGAGTTGTTGCACAAGCTGTTCCTGTGAATTGCACATGCATTTTTGACACAATTGAGTAGTAAGTATGACAGCTATATAGAATTTCAAAAGTATAAGCAACAAATATACTAGTGTTTGGAGTTACAAACAACATAAGTCAAAATGTTTCTGTTTAGAATATTTGAATATTATACATACAATGTATTTGTTGTTTTTTATATCAAATGGATAACATTTAATAAAATGGGTAGGCATTTTTATTTTGATCTTTCAAAAAAGAATAAATAATAACTGCAGAAGCCCACCAATAATCAAACTGGCCCATCATTTCACAAGACTGATTTTTCCTTCAGTTACCCTGGAGTCATTGCTATACCCGTCGGTACTTTTGGATCCTGTTTTATACTATTCCTAATAAAATAATTTAGTTTTTAATGTTCCCCAACATTCAGACCGCCATTTAAGAAGGAAATCTCGACCTTTTGTTCAACGGTTTGAGAAAGATGAGTGACTTCGTATCACTTCCAACCGTGTAGATAGTGTTCTATTCAGCTATCATTCGATCATGACCACCCTCGGCTGTCACCTTGATTGGATAGTAAACGATTGTCGTAAAATCGCTAAATGATATTAAAACCGGGTTCATAAACTTGAAAACCACCTAGGACAACCTTAGACTTATTTTGGTCCACTCTAACCTCCAATTAAGAAAAAGAAGCCATGCCACTGGACAATACGACCTCTGCGGTTACGTCACTTCCTGATTTGAATAGTGTAGAGGACCAAAATAAACATCAAAGGTGGAATTTGGCTTTACAGTTTGATTGTGCGTATGCCATGCACGGAATTTACAAACGAGCGACGGGATGATGTAGCCTGCAGTATTTTCGGTAAGCGTGCCAAGTTTTAGGCCGCTCCGATGCCCGGCAGTATTTTATTTCGATTATTATGTTTAAGTTGGTTGAGTTTTGTTTCACAAGCTGACTCTATTTTATTGTCTCTATGGAGGTATATGGGGACTTTACGACATTCGGTTTGAAGGCTTTAACCACTTGTTATAGTTTATTTTTGCATTGTATTGGATTAATGTGGCAGTCTAAGGTTGTCCTAGGTGGTTTTCAAGTTTATGAACCTGGTTTTAATATCATTTAGCGATTTTACGACAATCGTTTACTATCCAATCAAGGTGACAGCCGAGCGTGATCATGACATACCACACCTTGCCAAGTTATTCAGTATGTGGAGTCTGCTTTAACAAATAAATGGTTATAAATCAGAGAATGGTTATATATTCAAATGTATTGTTTGAGTTTTTGGCTGCAGTGAAAAGTAAAGGTGACATATACCAAGGAATGATTACGTCTTGTAGATAAATGTACTTGTACTATTATCTTATCTTAATCGTCGGTCTTGCATTCTCGATTCTTACTTAAGTGCATTTGTAGTCATGTAACCATATCAGGGTGTTATATTATTTATTCTTAAGGACTGAAGAATTCATTATATTGAAATTGGCTATTTGGACAGTTAATTTTCTACTTCTTTTTGATAAGGTAATAACAATGAGAGAAGTAAAGTATATATGATATGTCTGAAGCTTTTTCATGCTGACAAAAAGAACAGGTATTTGCCGATATGTTATTAACTGCTTTTTCAACATCATAAGAGTTTTTTTCTTTATTTTTTCTTTTTCCAAAACCAATAATCCCCTATCCTCTGAGAGAGTGTTCATCCTTCGCTAACTCACTGGTACTTAGTCTTCATCATGTACTTAAAAAACATGTTCTTGTGATGTAGTAGAAATCAACCTGAGCAGTACACTCATTCGGAGAGAACGGAACTAACTGGTATTTCGGCAAAAGTCGAAATACGTAGGAAAAGTTTGGTTAATTATTGTCTATATTAGCGTTATTATTTGTTTTCTATAACCCGAAAGTGGGAGTGAATAATTTCTTATATAACTTTTCACTGTGCGGATGATGCACAGCATTTAGGACATACGAGCAAGGCAACTTGTTGAAATGGTCAACACCTTTCGATGTTGCGTAAAGGTATAAATAATGCACTTGAGTATCCATGAAGGTGCGTCACCAAGGTGGATTACATATGCATACAAAGCAGTGCCCTTCCTGAAACGACTGAGAGTTGCAAAGTCCTCAAATCCCTTGCAGCTGCAGACGACATCTTCCACATCTAGCAGTAGGCGCCATCAAGACAGACTTTGCAGCTAACGACGTCTTTTCAGACTTTCTCAACATCGGAGATCATATAAAAGAACAAATGATGCGGTTTTACTTGCTTTTGCTTGCAGTTATTTTGCAGGTAAATATGACTGTAAAATCCAGTCATTTTAAATTGACGGAGATAAATATATATCATCCAGTTTCAATAATCCTCGAGCTCAAAAAGTCCACAGTTCACGTAGATGGTAAATTTATACTTGAAGGAAAAAAATTTAAATGATATCTTGTTCAACGATGAAAGGTTCCTTGGTTGAAAACAAACTTTTTGTCACATCAAGTCATCTAATGACAAATTTCCAATAATTTCAGGCGGTGTCAGCTAGAAGAACAGTATGTGGGGTGAGTACAAAATTATAAATCACTTGTTTTATGACTCTAGATAGCGAACAGTTAGATAATCTTTTAGATTTTGCACCTATTTTAAATTAAAGGAGGCAGATTATTTCACTCAAATATGCCGC